>NC_141893.1:13877288-14180932 GCF_030686135.1 Camelina sativa
TGGTGATTCTGATGTTGATCAAAGTATAAAAGATACTAGAGAAGAAGATTCTGGTTTATGTGATGGCTTTGTTGAAGAGAGCAAAACACTGGAACCAGCAGAACAACAACAAAAGCGTGGTAAATATTTTTTCTACGACACGCCGCTATCTGAGGAAACAGGGGTTTGGATACCTGTTTCAGTCCCGCCCATGTTAGAACCTGATCACGAGGAGTGGTCAAGAGGTCTTAGTTTCAATGGTGGTTACTTCCCCGAGGGAGATATGGGATGGAACCAGATATTTGATGAAGACAAGGAGTTAACTATGTGGGATGTCATAGTGGATATGTTGATTGCAGCTCGTGGTAAAGCGAGTGCTCTTAGTTCTGGTAACCTTGAGAGATGTGGCATTAATTTTTTGTCGGGTCATCTTCTTGAACAAGCTTGGCAAGAGATGGCTCATACTCTCACTGAGGCTAACTTTGGTAATGCGAGAGAGATTCTGGAGACTGAGCCACCTAAATGGTTACCGGATAGCGCTGCTTCTGCTTGTATGTTATGTAGTGTGAGGTTTCATCCGATTATGTGTTCTCGTCATCATTGTCGATATTGTGGTGGAATATTCTGTAGGGACTGTTCTAAAGGAAGAAGCTTGGTTCCTGCAAAGTTTCGTGTTTCAGATCCTCAAAGGGTTTGTGATGTGTGTTTTGTGAGGTTGGAGTCTGTCCAGCCTTATTTGATGGACCAAGTTAGTCCTGCTGCTCAGTTGCCAACGCATGACTTGACAGATCTTAGTACGTTGAGGTCTTGGGTGAATTTTCCTTGGGGACAATCTATGGAGTATGAGATTTATAAGGCGACTAACACTATTCGGGGTTATATAACCAAGGTGAGATTTTGTGGGTTCTGAGCTCACTCTTAACCTTTTTAGTTTGTGAACATTCTTAGATGTCAACTATGTCACTGTGTTAATGGCTGACTAGTGTGTCTTTGACTTGAAAATTTCTCATCAGGTTGGTTCTTCGAGAACTGAGAGGTCCATCCCAGATGCTATTTTAAGACAAGCAAAAGGTCTTGCAGTAATCACTGTTGCCAGAGTTGGAGTTATGGTTACATATAAAATTGGGACTGGACTTGTGGTTGCTCGTAGAGATGATGGCTCCTGGTCTCCACCCTCCGCCATCTCTTCATTTGGTTTGGGATGGGGTGCTCAGGTAACATAGCTCTTTTTTAGTAATCCGTAGATATTGCAAACACTGCTTGGTTTATATTCTCATCATTCACCTGTAGGCAGGAGGAGAGTTCATAGACTTTATTATCGTTCTGAGAACTCGTGAAGCCATCCAAACGTTTGGGAGTAACACCCATCTTGTTGTTGGAGCTGGTTTAAGTGCTGCAGTTGGTGTTACTGGACGAGCAGTTGAAGCAGATATCCGAGCAGGTAGCGGTGGATATGCTGCTTGCTATACCTACAGCTGCAGCAAAGGTAACCATATGGATATGATTCATGTGTCTCTAGCCAAAAGTGTTTAGTAGGTTAATTTTTGGTTAATGGTTTTAGACTTCTTCCCTTTCATGTCTAAAACGAGATTTCATTGGACACTCTAAATCTGCAACCATTCTATTATTCCTATTAAAAAATCGTTTTTGAAACTAAGCCTCGTAAGTCATAACCAGTCCTATGATATTTTGGTTGCATAAACCTTACTTAACCGCCATTAAAATGAACAGGTGCATTTGTTGGCTGCTCGCTTGAAGGGAGCATCTTCACGACACGTACAAGTGAGAACTCACGGTTCTATGGGAGCCAATCCTTATCTGCGCCTGACATCCTCCTTGGCTCTTTGCCAAGACCACCAGCTGCTGCTTCTCTCTACCGTGCGCTTGGCGATCTGTATCAGAAGATGGGGAGGTGATTTTAACACAGTTGAAGGGAATTTGTAATTCTGACTTTAATGATGGGAAAGTTCTTGACCTGGAAAATTTCTTGTTGGTGTGCAGTGAAACTGTTCCGTCTCCGGCAATTCCTCCGTTGTCTGAAGACTAAACTTGTTGAGTTGGCTTCATCTCTTTGGAAGAATGACAACAATCTTGTATATAGATTCATGCAATTCTTGAATGTACATAGTTTATGGAGGTTTGGATAGTTTGTGGTTGTAAATAATCATACATTATGATATATCTGAAATTATAAATTGTTCTGGAATAAAAGTTACTTGTTTCAAACTTAAAGCCACTGCCTTAGAGTTTTGAGATTTCAAGGCCAGAAACAGGTTTACAAGAACCATAGACCCAGAAGAAACATTAATTTCTCAATCTCTCTGTCATTTCGTTAGTATCTTACATAGATCGAACGCTTGTGTGAGCTTCACAAAGTTTTAAGGCCAACACATCCCAGTAAAGAGCTGAAGGTGCTTATTCGTATCAAACTCTGAACTAGTCTTTAACGATGTTACTTTAGCTTGAAGAATATATCTCAATTCCATTTCATTTGGCAACTTTCTTCTTCCTCAGAAGATCTTCCACTTGGAGCTCGTTGATCTTAGCAGCAAGAATGAAGTCGTTTTCCGTCAAACCACCTGTTGCAAGAGAATCCGATATCACTTAGTCTGCATTTGCAACTTATAATGTTCACAAAAGAAAATAGTTGGTGATGAAGGGCTTCTTAAGGTTCAGGCAATTGATAAGATTCATATCTTCATATCAGCACCAGAGACCATGATTCTCACCTATAGCATGTGTCCATATCTCGATTTTCACATTATTCCAGCCGACCAGATGCAAATCTGGGTGATGACCTGCATCATACCGATCCATGCATAAGACAAAACAGTAACAGATCTTCCTTGAGCTATCTTATTTTAATCGTATTCAGAAGGGATCACAGAACACGTGTGATGTATTATTGCTGATGATTTATTTACCTTCTGATTCAGCGACATCAGCTACACGTTTGAAGAAATCTAGCCCCTTTGTAAAACTTTTCACTGTCCATGACCGATGCAGCTTTAATGTATCATTGTCATTGGCCAAATCCCATCCAGCAACCTGTGTAAAAGGGATAATTGAGGAGGGGTGCATACTATAGATCTCACCTGCCATAACAAGAAGTACAAACGTATTACCTTTTGAAGTAGGTCTAGGGCACTTTGTTCGGTCATGGGGCGCAGATCCTTCGCATTGCACGGCACACACTTTTTGGCTAATAAATCTACAACAAAAATATAAAACAGAGCGAAAAGAATACCATATTAATAACCAAGTTACATGGTTTAGGAGTTTTTGGCTACACATATGCTGAAGAATATAAATATCAAATCCATCTTTTAACCAAATTGGGTGAAGAAGTTGTTTATGAGAGCAGCAACAAGGAAATCATAGCAATATTTCAAAAATTCAGAAACGACATGACAAAAAAAGTTGGAATTTACTGCAAGTCACCAGAAAACTACTTAAGCTAGTAGGAGGGATATGAGAATGATGATACTGATACATGAATTGATCAGTGTACCACATTAGAAGAGTGACACTTGTTTGAAACTTATACTTCCTTAATCATCATCATCATCTTGCCTCTAATTCACCACGGACTTATCTAAAGTAGAGATGGGAAGAGGCTAAGGGGTCCTTAATAGAAGTTGTTCTAATATTACAGAGGTGAGTTGACATCAGTTGCTGGTTTTACATTATAGAAAAAGCTTAGGATGCCTAGAATAGGTTCTCTATACGAGGACCTAAGTTCGCCATATACGATACAGAACTCAATCAACTGGATGTCCATAGACATCAAACCTCTACAAACACAAGCACTACCATCAATGAAGCATGTAAGTCATGTCACGATTAAGGCAAAACAAGCAAAATCTTGGTTTAAATATCAAGTTGTAAAGCAGCGGAATAACTAATTTTTACCTTCTAGGGAGCAAAATGTTCTAGCTCCAGAAGCAGAACCAACACCATCTTGTGACATCTTACTTGTCCAATGAACAAAGCTGCAAAGAAAATTGCAATTTATCTTTACAAGCCAGTAACTGTGTAAATCGCATAGAAGCTTTTCCTCTATAGAACATCCAAATTCACCAACAGTAATGAACTGTGGTTCAGTTTACATATGGTCAAAACTCAGGGTTCTTGTACTAAGTATTAAACAAATCAGTGAATTTGATTTCAACATCTTAAGATTCAAACGGACAACAAGAACAACAATCTTAAAGATGAACACATACATATCAAAACCCAGATTATAATCACAACCCAAGTATCAAAATCCGTCCTTTGCCTACTATTCCTAACCAAAACCAAAAAAAAGATTGTCAAATCATTACCGTTTGTGACGTCCGTACAGATTATGCAATACTGATGTAGCAGCTGGAACCTGAAAGTATCACCAAAAACAAAAATTGAGAGGTTTAACACAAGCAAATCATGACATAAATGCACATATATACAGAAACGAAGAAAGACAGATGCTTTGAGGGTTAACCTGTGTTCTAGAGATTGAGAAAAGTTTAGGCAGCAAAAGCCGACTCATTGGTGCCGCAAGCAGTTGCGAAAACGGAACAGAGACTTGTGAGAACTTTTGTGAAAGTGAGAGGGTTAAATGTTACAATTCATAAGTTTACGGTTAAATTTGTAAGAATCCAAAACATATGGTGCTAATAATGTGAAAACATTGACGCGCGTCTGTATTAAAGCCGCTATTTGCTTTTAAAGTATTCCTAATTAGGGTGTACGTAGAATTATCATATCTGCTCTATTGTGATATGAGGCAAACATTTGCTACGGAAGATGCTCAACAATGTTTCTCCAAGCGTAACATACGACAATCTGAAATCTTGGAGGTTCGCAATTGGTTCATGATGCCAATAGATACTGCACAGCCAACAACCGCGACAGAGAGAGGGACTCCGACAACCCCAAATACCAACGGTGAAGGTACGGTGGGCCATACGCCACCGGAGCCAACATGAATACAGCATTTTGGAACTGCCGGGGCTTGAAAAAGGTCCCTGGTAGTTCGACGCCTCAAGGGAATTAAGGCTACTTATTCCCCGGACGTACTCTTTCTGATCGAGACTAAGAATCCCGATGATGTCATTCGGGATGCTGCTGTGGAGTTGGGTTATGATTATGTCAAGTGTGTGTACCCGTTGGGTATAGGGGGTGGTCTAGCTTTACTTTGGAATAAGTCTGTTTCAGTTTGTTTCTATGATGTAGATGAAAGAATCATCGACTGCAAGATCAATAATAAAGAAGTTTCTTTATTGTTTCTCTTGTGTTTATGGTCATCCCATTCGTAAATTAAGACATATCCTATGGGAACGATTGCAAAGGATTTCAATGCATAGAAACGATCCATGGTTGATGTGTGGTGATTTCAATGAAATACTTCATCCGAATGAGAAACGTGGTGGTCCTCCTCGTGAAAATTGGAGTTTGGTTGATTTTAGGAAT
This sequence comes from Camelina sativa, assembly GCF_030686135.1. Classification (NCBI taxonomy): domain Eukaryota; kingdom Viridiplantae; phylum Streptophyta; class Magnoliopsida; order Brassicales; family Brassicaceae; genus Camelina; species Camelina sativa. Next base: position 13,882,722 of record NC_141893.1, read on the forward strand.
ATGGTTCAAGCTTGCAAAGTATCAGATCTTCCTTTCCAAGGGAATAATATGACCTGGGTTGGTAAAAGGCGAACACACACGGTTCAATGTTGGCTAGATAGGGCTATGGCTAATGATCAATGTAAAGCAACTTATCCTGCCTCTGAAGTTGTCTATCTTGAGATGATAGAATCAGATCATCGCCCCAGCCGTTATCAAAATCAGACGCACTACTGATACTGGATTTAAGCCTTTCCAGTTCGATACAAGGCTCTGTAAAGTCCCAGAATTTGAACATCTCGTTGAACAAAGCTGGAACACAGAAGAGTCTTCTAGTATGAAACCTTTACGAGAGAATTAGAACCTGCAGAAGGGATATATCCGCTTGGAAACGGGCCAATAATACTAACTCTGCTAAGCGAATAAAAGAGCTGATACAGGAGATAGATACTGCTCATACAGATACGTCAATACCTCTACATCATATCCACAACCTACGACGATCACTGATCAATGCATACAGAGAGGAAGAAACTTATTGGCACCTCAAGAGCAGAAACTTATGGTTAAATCAAGGCGACCGTAACACAAGATTCTTTCATGCTTCAACAAAAAACAGAGTGGCCAGGAACCAGATTACTTCAATTCAGGATTCAAATGGAACTTTGATCTATGGTAATAAGGATATAGCCTCCGAAGCAATCAACTATTTTGGTGATATATTTTCTACTACACGTCAAACTAGTACATCTACTATTATTCGTAATATCCATAGCGTAGTAACTCCTGAAATGAATGAAGGACTTATGGCTGAAGTCTCAGACGCAGAGATCAAAACTGCTTTGTTCTCTATTGGTCCAACGCGAGCTCCCGGCCCTGATGGATTTAACGCAGCCTTTTACCAACACTTTTGGACGATCGTAGGACCAGCCATTGCTACGGAAGTCCGACATTTTTTCAAAACTGGTATAATGCAGAATGAGTGGAACCACACTAATTTGTGCCTTATTCCAAAGATAACAGAGCCTAAGGCTATGAAAGACCTCCGACCCATCAGCCTCTGCAACGTTACATATAAGATCATCTCGAAAATCTTGACCAAACGTCTCAAAAGTGTTCTACCCAATGTTGTTTCTGAAAGTCAAGCTGCTTTCATCCCAGGACGTTATATTACTGACAATGTGTTGATTGCTCATGAAGTGCTTCATTCTCTACGAGTTCGTAAGCGATGTGCAACATCCTACATGGCGGTCAAAACAGATATTAGCAAAGCCTATGACCGCATTGAATGGAGCTTTCTGGAAGAGGTGTTGATACATAAAGGATTTCATACAACCTGGATCAAATGGATAATGTCTTGTGTTCGATCAGTCTCTTTCTCTGTTATAATAAATGGAAGCCCATATGGCTCTTTTCGACCAACACGCGGCATACGTCAAGGTAATCCACTATCCCCTGCCCTCTATATCTTATGTGTTGATGTGTTAAGTTCTCTGATATCTGAAGCCACAAGAGAAGGGAGAATCCAGGGTATTCAAATAAGTAACGGAGGACCTAGGGTCTCACATCTCTTCTTCGCTGATGATTCCTTATTCTTCGTGAAAGCGGACCACCGTAACAGCTCAACTCTTCTTAAGATCTTTAAAGAATATGAGGACGCTTCTGGACAGATGATCAATCTTGAAAAGTCGTCAATCACCTTTGGAAACAGAGTCTATCACCATAACCAAGGAAGAATTAAGCAGACACTATTGATACCAAATAGTGGAGGTGGCGGTAAATATTTAGGATTACCGGAACAGTTTGAAGGAAAAAAAAGGAGATGCTACAGTATCTTCACACCCAAGTTCTGAAGAAGACTGATGGATGGCAGAATAAGTTCCTCTCCCCTGCAGGCAAGGAAATACTTATCAAAGCAGTGGCATATGCTATGCCAGTATATTCGATGAACTGTTTTCAGTTACCAATGGAATTATGTTCAGAGTTAGACAGTCTAATAGCTAACTTTTGGTGGGGCTCCACAAAAAACAAAAGAAAACTCTCATGGATAGCATGGAAAAAATTGATCACATCGAAGCAAGAGGGTGGCCTAGGATTTCGGGCCTTCCACTCCTTTAACCAAGCACTTCTAGCTAATCAGGTATGGAAAATCATTAATAGACCAGAGAGCCTAGTATACCGCCTTCTCAAAGCCAGATATTTTAGAGATAGCAATATATTTAACGCTTCAAAGGGACACAAACCTTCATACGGTTGGAACTCACTACGTTTTGGAAGGGATCTCCTAGCTACGGGTATCCAGTTTACTATTGGGAATGGACAAAAATCAAGAATGGGAATTGATCCATGGTTGCCAACAGTACCCCCGAGAGCCCCGATACTAATCAATGACACTGATCCAGAATTATGTGTTGGTGTATTGATTAATGCTTCGTCTAAACAATGGATGATAATATGCTCTCTATATATATATTGATCCAAGCGATCATCATCTCATTCATAAGATATATCTACCATCCAAAAAGATTGATGATGAGTATCTATGGAGCTGCACGACGGATGGCCATTACACTGTGAAATCTGGCTATTGGAAAGCCCTTGACCTCGCCAAAACTGATGATACACCAAAGGCACCCCTGGCTACAAGACCATATATTGCTAAAAGCATTTGGAATCTAGACATTGCTCCTAAACTTAAGCACTTTCTTTGGCGTATTGCTTCTGGAGCAATTGGTGTTGCGGAGAACCTTAGACGAAGAAACATAATGATAAACCCATATTGTTCAAGCTGTTGTTATGAGGAAGAGACAAGCGAACATATCCTCTTCTCATGTCCTAACATCGCACCATTGTGGAGATCTACTGGTATACCTACTCCTATCTTAAGGGACTCAAATGTCTCACTTGAGGAAAAACTACGATACTTGTTCCACCTTCACCAGGATACACGTATCCCCAAACTTGATCGGTATACCCCATTTTGGCTGATGTGGCATATATGGAAAAGCAGGAACTCAATGGTTTTCAACAAGAAACAGATTGATCAGAATGATACAAAAACACAAGCTTTCACAGATACAAAAGAATGGTTGAACAATACAGAGAAGCTGGAACAATATCAGGGGAACCAACAGGTACCTTCACGACATGGAAAATGGAAACCACCAGATCAAAGATGGGTGAAATGCAACTTCGACGCTTCCCATCATGAAGGTAACAGGGACTCGGGACTGGGATGAATTCTCCGAAACTCTGCAGGTGAATTTCTTGAAGCAAGAATGGGAAAATTTAAAGGTCGAGTCACAGTAGAAGAAGCGGAATGCACAGCTCTTCTGTGGGCACTACAATCATCATGGACGTTAGGCTATAGAAGAGTTGAGTTTGAAGGTGACAATATCAACATTATCATAATCATCAACACGAAGGCATCCACACGTTTACGACACTATATGAATACGATAACACATTGGTGCTCAAGATTTGATAATATCCAATTCTCTTTCCAACGACGACAACACAACTCTTGTGCTGATATTTTAGCCAAATCTGCGATCACTAGTTACCAACCATATGTTTTGTATCACATTTGCCCATACTTTTTATACTCTGCTGTAAACATAGATTTTAACTGTGGTCCTTAATAAAGTCATTGGAAGGGGAAAAAAAAAAAAGATTAAAAACAAAACAAAACAAAACAAAAAAGTATTCCTTAGTGTGGTTGCGAACTCTGAAGTGTTTGGGGTTTGGAATCTACAGAAAAGAGATACAAACTGCTTCTATGGTGAGAAAACTTTTATGATCTTCATCACGTATCTCAATCATCTTCATCTTTGGATTATGAATTTATGATTCATTCTGTTGAACTTGCTATTTCTTATTATAAATTCTGGGTTTCTGCCAAAACCCTACTAGATGTTACTTTCGATTGACACCACATCCTTACGATTTTTTTTTTTTTTATAATAATAATATTCGTTCTTAACCGTATAGTTTCTGAATTGATACTATTCCGTACAATTAATTCTGTCTCTTGCATGTATGTAAATTTTTCTAGTATTTGTTGATTTGCAGTTTTTGGTCTTCTTGTTATATTTGCTGCTTTTGATTACATACAATTATCTGTCTTGATGCTGATGTGAATGATGATGATGATATTCACTGTCTTATTTCTTGATACATGCAGTAAAAAAAGCTGGTTGATATACTATTTAATTGACCATGGGTGAGAATGGGGAGAATCATTCAGTTTCTAAAGAGAGTAATTCCAAGAAGGCTGACAGTAAAAATCATTCCGGCATTGCCAAGAGTGATCTTTGGACTGATGGGATTATCTGCGCCTTTGAATTTATCCGAGGCCCAAAAAAGCATGTTGATTCGAAACATGTTGACAAAACTAGCTTGAAGCAAGAAGATGGACTAACCAGACATACTTCCCCTGGTCATCATAACCCGTTTGTTGATTCGTCTCCAGTCGATATTTCAAGGTCAAGGTCGGTACCTTCTTTGGATTTGAATCCAACCGGACAAGTTGAGAGATACGAGGGGAGTCATTGGGTACCTATTGGTTGGACTAGAATCTCTGAACTTGTTCAAATGGTTCAAGTCAATGCGGAGTGGCCTAACTTGGAGTTAATGGATGAAGAAGAGGATGTACCTGTTACTGATTTAGCTGCTCCGTATTGGGAACGACCAGGTGGCCCGACATGGTGGTGTCACATGGCTGCTGGACATTCTTTCGTCGAGGGATGGCTTAAATGTGCTACATGGTTGCATCCTGCAATTAGTCTCGCATTGAGGGATGAAAGTAAGCTCATAAGTGAACGCATGAGACACCTTCTATATGAGGTATATATGTCCCTTGTTCCCTATCCAAATACAATGCAAGTTGAGTGTCTAAATTCCACATGGATCATAGTGGTTTTAGATAGGATAAAAGATGTGTGATGGTCTATTAATATAGTAAAGTTTTTCATTTAGTGTTACGTGAGATGAATTATTACAGTTTAATCATGTTTAGTTTTTTTTTTTTCTTGGATGTTTTGTCTAATTTCCATTCTGGTTTATTTTCTTAGGTTCCAGTGAGGGTTGCTGGGGGTTTATTGTTTGAGCTGTTAGGACAATCAGTCGGTGATCCAGTAATCAGTGAGGATGATGTACCCGTTGTTTTCCGTTCTTGGCAAGCGAAGAACTTTTTGGTATCTGTGATGCACATTAAAGGAAATGTATCAAACACTAATGTCCTCGGCATCACTGAAGTAGAGGTTCGTTCAAAAAGTGTCCAAATATTATAATTGTTTAAGCTTACATTACATAGGCCTGCATTATGGATACTGACATGCGTTTTTTCTTTTCTTTTACATGATAGGAGTTGCTTTATGCAGGAGGCTATAATGTACCAAGGACAGTTCATGAAGTTATAGCGCACTTGGCTTGCCGTCTTTCTCGATGGGATGATAGGTGACGAGAATTTTCTGGTTTATCTTTAGTGAACACTTGTCTAGTTTTGCTGACCAAACAAGGGACTTGTGTTCTATAATATGTTCTTTTCTGGAGAGTATCTAACAAGATCTTTTTCTTGTCCATTGATTGGTGATAGATTATTCCGTAAATCTATATTTGGTGCAGCCGATGAAATCGAATTGAAGTTTATGAACAGGTTCTTACATATACCGATATACGTATATATCCATTTTTGTGGGATGATAAACAATACATGTTTTAGTAACAAATGCTATCTTTTCTTGTTATTAGGAGAAACCATGAGGATTTGAATCTTTTCAGTATCATTCTCAACCAAGAGATCAGAAAATTATCCAGACAGGTCATCTTCTCTTCAGTGTAGCTTAACTCAATACAAAATTAAATGGAAAATTATTGGTCTTGAGTTGGAAAGGCCTTCGTTGATGTTATAATTGAGACTTAATGTTTACATGTGGGACAAACTGAACTATAGTCATGAACATAAAGTCTTTGTTTTCTCATGGCAGGTCATCCGAGTGAAGTGGTCACTACACGCAAGAGAGGAGATTATCTTTGAGCTTCTTCAGCATCTGAGGGGAAACATACCTCGACATTTGTTAGAGGGTTTGAGAAAGAACACGAGAGAAATGCTGGAGGAACAAGAAGCCGTCCGTGGACGTCTCTTCACAATTCAGGACGTAATGCAAAGCAGTGTTCGCGCTTGGTTACAGGTTCTTCCTACGACGAACAAAATTATCATCGTATTATTACTCATAGATCTAGCATAATAGAACCTTTTGCTGAAACCGCAATTTGCACTTTCAGGACAAAAGCCTACGAGTAAGCCACAACTTAGCTGTTTTTGGAGGATGTGGGCTTGTGCTTACTATAATTGTAGGACTCTTTGGAATCAACGTTGATGGTATTCCTGGGGCACAGAACACGCCTTATGCGTTTCTTTTGTTCACTATCCTTATGGTTCTTCTTGGAGTTGTTTTGATTGTGATTGGTCTGGTATACTTGGGGCTTAAACCGCCAATCACAGAAGAACAAGTGGAAGTTAGAAAGTTGGAGCTACAAGATGTCGTCAAAATATTTCAACATGAAGCAGAGACTCATGCCCAACTCAGGAGAAACAACCTCTCTCCAACGGCTGGAGATATGTTTGATGCTGATTATATTCTCATCCAGTAAACAAAACTGAGAATCAGTTTTTGTATTGATAGTACTGTACTCTTAAATGATACATGTCAGTTGTCAGTCACCTTGTTGCATAAAAGACACGTAAAATTGTCTGAATCACTGAGATAACAAAGCTCATAAGACGAGGTCTCTGTTAAATTTTCTATGTGCCATCAACTTTTTCGCCACGATTTTGACCATATGTTCATGTACTCAATATGACGTGAGCCATATACAAAGCAGAGGCCGAACTTGCTGTTAGGTTTGCTCTACAAAGTTTCCAAGCAAACCAAAGGGCTTCTCACATGTGTGGTTGCCTAATATCACAAACTAATGTTGTGTGCTTTGAGACAAAAGATGACTGCTGCTGATTGTAATGTTCCATGATTCTAGACCCATCATATGGAGTAAATAATTCAGTCCCCGCATGATGTTTATAGCAGGCATAAAGACTTAGATGACAAGCAAGATACATTTTTATTTTGATCACCATTATTCTTAAACCCAAAAACAAACCAAAATGCGGACTGAGTTTGGAAAATTTATGTTTTATGGCATCAGGAACATTATTATAACTCAGAGAGAGAGAACAAAATACTAGTTGTTCACAATGGCTGTCTTTATAAACTCCATAACTGTTGTAGCTAGCTGACTTAGATGTTCGTTATAACAATGATCAGCTCCTTCCACAATCTCCAGCTTGTGGTTGGGTATGATCTTCTCAAACGCCTTGGCATCTTCCAGAGGTATTACCTCGTCAGCCGATCCATGAACCGTCAAGACCCTGCCATCATTACAATCAATCATGGTTTGTTTATATCCCAGTTAAAAGAAGAACTCAGCGAACCTCACTTGCATTCTTTGTCAATCTTGTGGCAAACTTCATGCATATTAGTGTTTAACCTTTCCATTAAGCTCTCCTTGGTAACACGATAGTCGATAACCTTTATATTACGCCATTCTGTAACAAAAGACCAGCGCATCGATACAGACAGTACTAGATTACTGATCTGAGACAGTACAGTAAAAGTAATGAGCCATTACAGTACCTTCCCTAGCATCAATGTATCCTTGTTGCTCAATTCTTTCCAAATAATTTTCCCCAAGACGCCTTACTAAGTCTTTCTTCAGATCAGAATATCCAGTGAGATTGATTACATTGCGGATATCGTGATACTTGGAGGCATAAACAAGGACTACATTACCACCTATGCAATGTCAACATAAGTTATAAAGTTTCTTGCAATGTCAAGTTCACCCCTTCGGCAGAAAAATCAAAAACAGCCCTAGTTACCTTTACTGTGGCCAAGAATGATAGGAACCACACGGTTCATGTTAGTGAAGTATTGGATAACAGAACGTAGATCATCAGCTTCATAGTTGTAGTTACCAAAATAGAAACTGCCTTCACTCTCTCTGCAACAATAGAAGCACCAGAAACCCCTCAAGATCAAAACTAACTATGCAAAACAAATGATAAAGTAAGCAAGCAAGAGAAAACATACCCATTCCCAGAGAAATCAAAACGGAAAGCGCTGATCCCTTCTTTTTCTATAGCAGCAGCAACATATTTGATGATTGGGTCATTCTGCATAGTTTCATAAGCCAAAAGACAAGTAATTAATTCTATGTAGAACTCCTACCAACATAGGCTACCCTTGAAGTCTTATCAACAGATTTGAAGTTTGTCCTCAATATCATCATTCATATTGATTACAATCAAGATTCACCCATTATCTAACTCTATGTGTCAGTATGTTTCTATTTTTTAAATCAAAATAAACCAAAACTAACCTTGTTTGATAGACAGCCGTGGCACAAGACCACAATGTCAGTAGAACCGGTTTCATGAAGCAGACCCACCAGCTTCTCGTTGTTGCTGTTAGGAATTACAATCTTTTGTAGTGTAATAGTAGCAGCTAAGCTTCCCTGAGACGAATCCATTCTCAGCTTGTTTGCTTTGTTCCAGGAGAGGAAAAAGGGGAACAATAATTGCAATTTATTGTAACAAAAGAGCTGTTCTGTCTGGATGACAGTGACGTTAAATTGTCAATTATTGAAAAAAGACCTTTCATCGTTGTCGAGTGATAGCAATGGATAAGATTTTTAATTAATTTCAAACTTTATGAAAAAAGGCCTAAATAATAACAGTATTTGAGCTATGATTTTGATTTGTGATGTTCATCAAGACCCTGCTCATTGGTATCCTGCTAGTTTAGTGACAAATTCATTTAGAACAGTGTATTTGATTGCCATTAACAAAAATAATATTGACATATAACACAGTTTCGTGTAAGTCTCATGTGCTGCAGCAAGAGCGCTTAATTAACGAAGAATTTAATTTTGGTTACCATTATTCTTAAACCCAAAAACAAACCAAATTGCGCATCATGAACATTACTTTAAAAGGGGGAAAAAAACTAGTTGGTCACAATGACTGTCTTTATGAACTCCATAACTGTTGTAGCTAGTTGACTTAGATGTTTGGTATAACAATGATCAGCTCCTTCCACAATCTCCAGCTTGTGGTTCGGTATGATCTTCGCAAACTCCTTGGCATCTTCCAGGGGTATTACCTCATCCGCGGATCCATGAACCGTCAAGACCCTGCCATCATTACAATCAATCATAGTTTGTTTATATCCAAACATGCGATATGATTTAGAGAGAACTCAGCTATCCTCACCTGCATTCTTTGTGAATCTTGAGACCAGCTTCATGCATATCAGTGTTCAACCTCTCAATTAAGCTCTCCTTGGTAACACGATACCCGGAGTTTCCTGTAAAATACCAGCACATCAATTAATGAAAACACTAGAGTGCTGAAATGACACAGTACAGGAAGACCAAAGGAGTGTTAACAATAATATACCTACCTTCTTTAACATCAATGAATCCTTGTTGCTTAACTCTTTCCAAAAAATCTTCCCCAAGACGCTCTCCTATGCCTTTCTTTAGATCATATCGTCCCGAAAGATTGATTACATTGCAGATATCGTGGTACTTGGAGGCATAGACGAGAACCACATCACCTCCTATGCAATGTCAAAAATAAGTTAAAGAGTTTCTCTTGCAAATGTCCCCTTGTATGAATCCGTGGCTTGAGGCAGAAAATGAAACAGTGATGCTAGACCTAGTTACCTTTACTGTGGCCGAGAATGATAGGAACCACACGGTTCATGTTAGTGAAGTATCGGATAACAGAACGTAGATCATCAGCTTCGTAGTTGTAGTTACCAAAATAGAAACTGCCTTCACTCTCTCTGCAACGATGGAAGCACCACAAACCCCCAGAAGATCAAAACTAACTATGCAAAACAAATGATAATTGATAAAGCAAGCAAGCAGGAGTAATATATATACCCATTCCCAGAGAAATCAAAACGGAAAGCGCTGATCCCTTCTTTCTCTATAGCAGTAGCAACACTTATCATGACTGGGTCATTCTGCATATATATAATATCATAAGCCAAATTTATGACAAGTTAAACACCATGAAGTCTTATGATCTAATTGGCAAAAAGCAAACAGCTTGAAGAAGTCAAATTGGGATCAACAGATTTGAAGTTTTTACCCTAAACATTCATATTGATTACAATCCAGATTCACCCATTTACCTAACTCCAATGTGTAAAAAAAGACAAAACAAAGTTACAAAACAACTAAGATGCCTAGCTATTTTTTAAAGGCACAACAATTACACAAAACTGATCAAATAAATTAGGCAATTTACATGTAAGTTTCAAAACACAGCGGAACACGGAAGTCTGAAGTGATCCAAGTGTCAGAGTCTCTCAGTCACGACCCACAAGAGCTGAGAAGAAGAAAGAGTAAAAAGCAAAAAACTTAACCTTGTTAGATCGATAGCCATGGCACAAGACCACAATTTCAGTAGAACCAGTATCATGAAGCAGACCGATCAGCTTCTCGTTGTTGTTGTTTGGAATCACAATCGTAGCAGCTGAGCTTCCCTGAGACGAATCCATTCTCAGATTTTATTCTTCTTCTAACCCCCGCTGAACAAGTGTTGACTTGATAAAATAAATGAGGGAAAATGGGGGTAAATTCACAAATCATAAGTTGTTGTGTTAGTAATAAAAATTTAAAAAATATATGGGGGCGATTATGTAAAAAATGAGACAGACTGTATATACTATATGTAGGCCTGGGCACTAATACCCGTTACCCGCATTTCAGCCGTTACTCGGCTCGTACTCGTCTCGAAAAAAGGGTACCCGCAGTTTTAGGGTCGAGTAAAGGGTATTATAATTTTATTATCCGTGAGTAAGGGACGAGTATAGGGTATTAGTTTAGTTTTCAATATCCGTTCCGTTACTCGTCCTTTTACCCGTTTTGTTACCCGATCCGTTAATATTCTTTAATATTTTGTATTCTTATTATTTATTATTAATTATAAATATATAATAGAGTTAAAGTTAAAGCCTAAGTTCAACTTAACCTAACTGAAATGATATATACGACGCCCAATTGAATTATATATTACTTTTATTTTAAAGTTTGTAATTTTATAATTTTTGGAACTATATGTTGCATATATTTATGAAATTTTCCTTTTTCGGATTTTGGAATATGAAATTATTATTGCGATTATTGACAAAAAAAATTTATCGGATATCTATTTTTCTGGGTAAAAGTAAAGGGTCGGGTATTTCAAGGATCAACTATTTTTTTCTGGATACCCGTTATTTAAGGGTCGAGTACGAGTAATTTTTTTCTATTACCGGTTAGGATCCGGTCGGGTAAAGGGTACGAGAAAATTCAAGGGTACCCGTCCGTCGTGCCCATCCCTAACTACATGATGATGAAGCGCGTCTAACAAAAGCTAAGCTAAAGCTTCGTTTGGGTTTTTCTTTTGAAGCATTTCTCCTTTAAGAGAGAGCTCTGTTCTGTGTTGCGCTTTTTTTAATTTCGATTTGGCATCGAAGAGGAAAGAGACGAACACTGCTCCAATGGTTAGATTCTTTTCTCTCTTCTAATTATTTACGCTTCTTTCAATTTCGTTTTTGTCAATTTTTTAGGGTTTTGTGCAATTAATGGTTAGATTCTTCTTTCAGTTTATGCCTAAGTTAGATTTCTCATTGAGTTGATTTCGTTTTCCCTCGTAACATCTCTTTGTTTCGGGAATAGAACGTGATTTGAACGAATTGAACCTGATTCTGTTCTTGATTTGAAACTGGGTTCGCTGCTTGAGAATTAGATTCAATCTCTTATCTCGAAATTTTTTTTTTTGATGCAAAGTAAAGTATCAGTGCCAAGTTTGGTATGCTTAGAGAGTTTTGAAACTTCATGATTGTTACTTTACGGTTTGAATCAGTTGTGCCGTGTATGAGTTGGATCTGCTTGATTTCTAGGTGGCCCCTTCTTTTTTTTTTCTTTTTTTTTGATTGAAGCTGTCTTGTTTGAATAAGGTGTGTTAGTGAAATCAAACTCATTGAATTCGCCTTTGATATAATTGATGATTGTAAATTAATATTTTTTATCTATCTGGTTAACATTCATTGCACTTTGTCATTGGGTGAGTTATATCTAAGTAGGGAAATGGTTGTTGGGTGTCAGATGAGATAGACCTGGGAAAATGATTGTTTTCTTTGATTCAGTTATCGTGGCACTGTATTATTGTTAGCTGCATTTTTCATGATTATATCTTCTCCCTTTTACTTCCTGATGTGTGTAGGCGGATCCTGAACTAGAAGCTATTAGACAGAGGAGAATGCAAGAGCTTATGGCTCGACAAGGCTTGGTAATATTTCTTGATAAACCTTTAACTGATATCTGATTTCGTCTCAAATTAATGCGTACTTTTTGTGTCTCGTTTCCCTTATGAGATTTTCACTAAACTGCATAATTTTGCAGGGTAAGCAGGGTGGTAATCAGCAGAATCCTGAGCAAGAGAAACAACAGGATGATGCTAGAAGGTGTGTAATTAGTTTGTTTAATGATTTTCTGCGGTTTGGAATTCTGTTTTTGAACTAATGTATTCTCTGATTGGAACATTCTCGTGTAGGGAAGCTGATGAACGCAGACAAATGATGCTTAGTCAAATATTGTCTTCCCAGGCCCGAGAGAGAAGTAAGTCTCATCTAATATGTGTTAGGAGTTCATCTAGTTACTTTACCTTTTTCCTTTATCATGTCATCAGTATGATGATCTTCCAAAGCTCGAGGGAGACACAATATATCTTTGATGCTTCTCCTTCATTTTTTTTTTCTACAGTTGCTCGAATTGCCCTGGTAAAACCTGAGAAAGCTAGAGGTGTTGAGGATGTTATTTTGAGGGCTGCTCAAATGGGACAGATAGTTGAAAAGGTAAAGATCCAGACGCTTTTCCATTTCGTATTTCATAATTCTTAGGTATCATCCGGTTTTACCCAAATGTTACTGAGTCTGCATGAGTGTGTTATGCATCTAATAGTTATTGAAATACTCTGTTTTCTTTACAGGTTTCTGAGGAGCGGCTTATAACACTCTTGGAACAAATAAACAGCCAAACTGCCAAACAAACGAAAGTCACGGTACAGTCTACACAATCCTCAAAAAAAACAAGTTATTAAAACAGATTTTGTCTTAACCTTCAAAAATATCATTGAGTTTTAAGTTTATCTTGGATGTGTTTACAGATCCATAGGCGCCGTGGGGTGGATGACGATTAGGAAGAAAAATGTTATGCTGTACTTTGCAAATCTATGGGGGATCTCACTGTCCAGTGTGCGTTCACTACTTAAAAGCTACTGTTAAATATGTTTATTGTCAGTGAATCTTTGATGATTTTCTTCTAGATGCTTGGGATGGGATTAAAGTAAAACTGAAACTCTGCATTTTTATTTTTTGGCATTTCGTCTGTTAACTATCTTCATCTTATGATGCTCTCTTTTCACATTGCCTGCTATGATTTGAATAGTATTAGAAAGAAAAACGATTCTGTTCTATTTTCTACTTGGCATAATTTTGATGATATTGCTACTAATTCTTGATTTACTCAAAGTCATTTTGTGGATAAATAGTTCATGCTCTGTTGGTAGTGAAGGATTGATTGTGGCCTACTCCATCATAAGAAGTAACGCCTTAGTTTAAGCCCTGTTAGTTTTGATTCTCAAAAACAGTGAGAAATAAAAAATGCTCTTAGTAATTAGCTTTGACACTCAAAGTAGTTAGCTGTTATTTCAAATAATTAAAGAAAGGGGACATTATTGTAGCCAACATAGATGAATGCAAATGTAAGACTTGCTATTATGTAGACACATCTACCTTACTATTTACCACTAAAAAAAAATAAACTGCTCTTAGTTCACTTTGACAATCAAAGTTGTTAGCTGTTACTTCAAGAATTGCAGAGAAAAAGGCGACGTCGTCTTGACGTCGGATAATTCTAGAGGTGAACCTCTCTTGTTCATCTCTTTTAAATTAATGAAACAAATCATAATTAAGAAAACAAATTTTGTAGATCAATTAATTTTAAATTTGTTAATTTTAATATGATATTACAGTTTTTAATTATCACATCTAAACCATAATTTTTTTTTATAAACTCAAACCGACATATAATTTTGTTTAATTATAAAATCTAAACCATAACCACTATTTTGTAAATCCAAATCGACATATAATTTTGTTTAATTGTAAAATCTAGACTCTAACCACTTTTTTGTAAACTTAAACCGATTTATAATTTCATTTAATTGTAAAATTTAATTCCTAATCATTCTATTGTAAACCCAAACCGACATATAATTTTGTTTAATTATAAAATCTAAACCCTAACTTTTCTTTTATAAACCCAAACCAACATAATGTATCTGCTTAATTTGTTTTGTTTTTTTATTTTAATTTTAATTTATTTTCTTAAATATAATATGATATGATATATTGTCGTAATTAATTAATCAAGAAAAGGTAAATGTATTCTGATTAGTTAATTAAGAAAAAGTAAACGAGAGTTGTTCAGCTACGGGTGAACCCAAGAATTTTTCATATATCTCCTCTCCAAAACGTTTATATTTTTGAAATAATTTTCTTCGAGATCATTGTTGTTTAAGCGAAAATAATAACCATTCGATAAACCATCTTTTCGCGTAGACGTAGACCATATGACGCAGTTCTGCAATGATGAAGACGTGGCTATTTTAAAAAACGTAAACTAAAAAGACAATTAAACTACATTTTATGCCAAGTGTGTTACGGTCCGTACAATTTATCCGATTAAAAAATTGTTAATCTTAAATAAGTGATAAGAAAACGACATTAGTGGAGTGGATGTTGAAACTTTATATCTCTAATTCAACTAAGCGTAAACGTTGACTTATGACTTTTGATTTCTTATTTAAATTTCCTAATTATCTGTCGGCTTGTCTTTGGCCTTTGTTATATTTCATATTTATCTCATACAAAATATAGCATAGATGAATGTAACACTACCCATTTGTTGATGATGCTATTTAAAAATACATATTTATTAGGTCATATATAAACAATGAAAAATCAGTCAACAATTTCGATTTTTTTAGACAGTCGATGGTTAGAAAGGAGAAACGTATGTCCCTGAACGGCAAGGACATCACGGTAATTGATTTTTCTCATTGTTTTGACGAAATTAAGGATAAGTAAAAAATACTTAGCGAATATATTAGATTGTGACCTATCAAACAACTAAATATTAACTTTTATGTTAACTCATAAGTTGAAAGACTGCTTATATTACCCTTTATATTACCAAACACAGTACCTGCTCTGATCGTCGAAACATACATAATTTTAGTGTCACACTCACACTCAACTAAGAAGAATTGACATGAGTGGTTCTTTTGTCTTTTCTTTTTTGTCAAGCTGACATGAGTAGTTAGTTCAAAGTTTATATTTCATGTTTTAGTTATATAATTGAAACTGATAAACTGTATAGTTTGGATGAGTCATAGAGCTTTATTGAAACTAAAGGTATAACACGACATACATAGATGATGATTGAATGTGAAAATGTATTTAATTTATGGTAAAGGAATTGATCATTCAACCTATCAGAACCTTGTTGATATGTTTAATAGATAAATTAGTTATTTATGTAACTAGAAAACAATTCAGAAATACAATATGATTTTATATAAAGAAAAATTCGATTAAGTCCTTTATGATAACAGTATAGAGTTTAAACTTAAGGGAAATTTAAAGAGTAATATAAGCAGTAATTTGTAGGTGAAATTTTTAAGAGAAAGCGACAACCATGCACCCCTTATACTTGTACAAAGTGTCTCACGCTTTACCTATCAATTAATCTCGTACTATTTTAATTTCTTTATATGATAATAATCTGTTATGATCAGTTTTTATTTCTAGAAACATTTTATGTTTATTTTATAATAACTAAAAAGCTCAAACGTCTAATTGACTTATCAAACCACCTAGACTTTAAGTGTATTATTATAAAACTTTTCTTGGTTTTGTGATAATCAAGTAATCGAGAAAAAAAATAATATCGATATATATATATATGCTACAGAAACTCCGACTAGTGCTTTAGCATTTTCTAACTCCAATAACAAAAACAAAAAGCGAATGAATGAAGCTTTTTTGGCTCCTTAATATCAAGAAAGTTGAACCTGTTCCCACCTGAACACTTTTGGTAAAAGAATGTTATTTTGGGTTTAAGCCTTTAAAAGGTTAGTTACTTAGTTGTACTGCAAAATATAGCACACACGAATATGAATAGTGGGTTCGACCAGCTCACATAGTGTTCAAGCGGTGATTATAGAATTTTAAAGTAACTAATATAACTTTAATTAAACGAACACAAATACGTGACAGAAATAGTATCAAGCGTGGACTAAATATATAAAATGACATAGGGTTTCGCTCATCATTATCAAAAAAGAGGAAGGAAGAACACATGACATGCACGCACGACTTTTCTGACTCTAATGGTCAAAGACGCTGCCATTTGCCTCCACGTCTCTTCTTTAACTTTTCTGTTTCTAAGATAAAAAATGTAATCATATAGTATATTTATGTTCTCCGATCGAATTCCAAAGGGAAAGACCAAAATATTTTTTAAGATCCAACCATTTGAGTATATAAGAATATTAGTTGCTATAATCATTATCTGATATATATTTCGTTTCTCTATGTTTTTCTTTCAATATGCTATATACGATCAGATTTTTTTCCTACTATTATCAGGATAAGACTAATGTTTTAAGACCTTATCTTATTGAAGTAATTTATAAAGCTAAGGAAACTGAGGTTATTGCTTTGAAGGACGTTGAATGTTCATAAAGCAAGCTAAGTGGTCTTCGTTGACTTTGAATCAACAACAATAATGTAGCTCGTATATATCTAATTAAAACCCTTATTTAAATATGAAATTAAAGAAATTAGTTAGCTTTTTTTACATCAGTTAGCTTCTTTTCTTATGGAGGTTATTTGTAGTAAAAACAAAAACAAAAAAGGTTATAATATAAAAATAAATTAAGGGTTCTAGGGAGAGGGTAAATTAATGGAGACTTTTGTTTTATTTAGTTTAAATATTCACTCGTTTTGTGTTTATGCATAATTAATATATGATTCGTTATAATTCACCAAGAAAGTTTGCTTTTGACGAGTGCAAAGATGTTGGAAGTAGATGTACAATGTCTACATTGCTTTATGCATTTGCATTCTTTTTTATCTTTATTTGTAATATCCATCAATAGGACTTTTTACGTGAGTATACTTTTTGGAAATATATTGCATTTACATAGATCTCAATTTCTGATATTGTCTAATGGATCGTTACTAAAGGACATGATGGCCATTTAAATTTGCTATACGAAACACCATATATGGTGATCATGATCATGTCTACTACGACATATTTAAGAGGATGTACCTATGTCTGTCAAACGAGTTTCCTATATATTTTACTTTTATGTTTGTTTAGTCAAAACTCAAAACCATATTCATAGTGAATTTTAATAACGTATACTTTTAAGAAAAAACTATTCATCGACGCAACCAAATGTATGTTTTACAAGACGAAAAAAAAACAAATAAAATATCAAAAGCATCATTGCTGTATTATTGTGATTATCTAATACATGTACCGTGCGTGAGACTTTTGTGCTTAACCTTATTGTTTTATATATATGGATTTCGTTCTCAGTAGCAAATACTCTATCCATTTTACAAACAAAAAATATTGTAGATTAATTCATTTGATCAGTTTATAGCTATATCATAAGTTACAAAACGAAAAAAAAAAAAAAAAAAAAAAAAAAAAAAAAAAAAAAAAAAAAGAAGAAGAAGCCAAATTAAAGCATAGTGTGGTAGATATGATTAGAGAGAAAAATATAGTTAAATGTTTCCTTTATAGAAACCACTTTTTGTTAGATAGCTCTCTAGCTGATTATTTTTAAGTTGAATTTTTCAAACCTCTCTTTTTCACATACATAAAGATATTTTAGCAATGTTTATAGTTTATACCCACTAAAGTCTTCAAAGATTATGACCCTTTTGAACTTTCCGATATCCCTCTTGAATTCTTTCAAATTATTTTTTATATCACATTTTAGAGAGACTATTGATATATTATAATTTCAAATTACATACAATTTTTTGATATTTCTGTTGAAGAAAAAAAATTAATTACTTTAAGAACAATTGTTACGGGTTTTAGATTGGTCATACGTACGTAGATTGATGATACATTATATGTTAAAATTTGGATCCAGCCAATAGCGATTTAAACATAAAGTTTTCTTTTTTTGGTTGATCTCATAGAGATTTTCTTTAATTAAATCGGTACCAGAGTTGGTAAATTACAAATCGATCGTATAGCTGATTTTGCAAGTTCATCAGCTAGCTCGACGATTGTTTTCACGAGACACAATAAAAAAAGAAATTTCATCAAAACAAGAGATAAAAGTATTGAACATTGTAGAGAATTTCGTAGAGCTCCTTCGTTTTAAACATATAGTTTATATACACAAAATTTATAGTATAATTCATCATCTATGTCCATTTTCTCTCATTGCGGCCGGGTTTCTCAAATAAAATCAGAGTGGTTTACTATTTGTTCTCCAAATGCGATGGCTCCAAAATATATATTTAAGACCTTAATTATTGAATATTCAGAACTAAAGACCATCGAAGTAATAAAGTAAAGTTGAATGGACTTATATTTATATGACTTGATGATCACCCAAAGTCCACATATAACCTAACACCTAAGTTTGAAGAACCAAATCTCTTCCTTTTCTTTCTCCTTCTCCCCTTCTTCGATGGATGATCATGTTGAGCACACGAACACATCTTCAGAAGAAGTATCCTTCATGAGTTTAACTGATTGCTTACAAAGCTCATTAGTTATGGATTATAACTCACTCGAGAAGGTCTTCAAATTCCCACCTTATAGTTCCGCTATTCAACCTTTTTCACCATCCAATATGGGCCATTTCGTAAACAACCCTTACCTAAATCTCAACTCGAATTCTCCGGTGGTTTCATCTTCCTCCAATGAAGCCGATCCTAAAGAGAACCCCAACGATAATAAGAGTGACCGAATGGAGGACATCGAAGGCGATCAACATGGTGTAGGTGAATGTTCCAAGCTAGTGTGAGTTCTTTTTCGACCTTTAACAGTTCATTCTGAACCAAATTTAGACGATATAATGTGATCAATCTTATGAAAATCAACAATCACTTGCTTTCTCAAGGTTTTAGAACGTTGAAACCCTAGAGATTAATGCTTTTGGTGGATGAATATGGTCAGGACAAAACAAGGTAAAAAGAAAGGTGTGAAGAAAGCGAGAGAAGCTAGGGTTGCATTTATGACCAAAAGCGAGATTGATCATCTTGAAGATGGTTATAGG
This sequence comes from Camelina sativa, assembly GCF_030686135.1. Lineage (NCBI taxonomy): Eukaryota > Viridiplantae > Streptophyta > Magnoliopsida > Brassicales > Brassicaceae > Camelina > Camelina sativa. The sequence goes on from NC_141893.1 coordinate 13,902,196, forward strand.
TGGAGAAAATATGGACAAAAGGCCGTCAAGAACAGCCCTTATCCAAGGTTTACTTCTACACCACGTCACCACACCCTATTCAAACCCACACATTTATTTACGTGTCCATATGCAATTATTACAAGTTACACGTATATATCATACTGGTTATAAAAAAGGTATATATATATTATCATAATATCTATTTAAGAGTTTATGTATGCGTTTTGTCAGGAGTTACTATAGGTGCACAACACAAAAGTGCAACGTGAAGAAACGTGTAGAGAGATCGTTCCATGATCCGTCGATCGTAATTACAACATACGAAGGAAAACACAACCATCCAATCCCATCGACGTTGAGAGGAACCGTGACTGCTGAACATCTATTAGGCCACCGTGGTGGTGGAAGCAGTTTCCTCCATAGCTTCCCTCGTCACCGTCAAGAGTTTCTCATGGTAAAGCATCCTCCGGCGAGTTATCAACCAGTGGTTTCTATGTCGTACGAACAAGGTCATGTTATCAATAGTTACAATAATAATAACCATCAATCAGGTGCTGACTATGGTCTTCTTCAGGACATTGTTCCTTCAATGTTCTTGAAGCACGAATCTTGAGAGAGGACACTGGACACGTACTATATAATCGAAGCTTTATGATTACATTATAAATTATATAAAGAGAAATAATTTAGTACCCTATATATATAGAAGAGTAGATTATTAGGTGTTCTAATATTTATTAATATATCTTTAAATGCATGTGTATATGTATTCCACTGCTGACAGCCTACTAATTATATGGACTTTGATTCTTGTAAGAGTTAAAACTTTGTGTACGTCTCTATATATGTTTTACATTTCCTGCTCTTCGAAAACTTAGTATTATATCATGTGGTTCGAGTATTCTGAATATGATTTCATTATCGGTCAACAAAATTACTAACTTATGTTTTAATTTGCTTTTAAATAAAAGTCTTTTCTTTGTTTGTTGGTCGCGTGGAAATGCAGAAATTGTTGACTCGTGGTTATATAATAGTAGTAATACTGTACTAACGACAACGAGTTCACCCTAAATCAGTTCTTTGAGACTTCAATTAACCGAAAAGTATTTTTCAACAAAAATTAAGCATAGATAAAATACATGTCAGTTAATTCTTCCCCTTTCATTTAAAGACTTTAAATTGGTGTCATATATTTTAAGTATGGGTTTTTGATGTAAATATTATATTTGATACAAAATAAATCCAGTTTTATTTCTATTGTTTTAATGTAGTGACCAATAAATTCCTTTATAAAATGTATTAATAAAAAAAAAAATTGTGAAAAGAAAATGAAAAAACCTTGACTAAAATAAAACGGAAAGAGTATAGAAAAAAAAAACTTACGGTCACACGGAAATTTGACAAGTCTAAGTGGAGAGGACGAAACACATTGAGAAACAAACACATACTTACCCAATTCTGTTTTGTAAATAACCTGGTATCGATATTTTTTTTGTGACAAGAAAAAGACACTAAAATGGCCACATTCAACTAATTAAGCCTTGGTTCAAGCTAGAAAAGTATAAAGAGAGAAAGAAATTTAAGGTAAAGCATCCTATTAGCCTTTAGTATGTATATATCTGCAAGGATGGTGATTTAAAGAGCTAGCTACTCACTCGTCTGAAGCAGCAGAAGAGTGGTGTGGGAAGCTTGCCCAGACGTCTTGCCATGTCATCTTCCCCTCTACCATTGAGCTCACGACGGAAGCTGCCTCCTTCACGTTGACTCGGACTTGGTCTTTGCTATCTCTTTCTCTGATTGTCACTGATGTCTCTGAGTCCACTGTTATTGCAAATGGCGCTCCAAATTCATCGGATTTGGCGTATCTCTTGCCTATCGATGTACCTGTTCACATACACACACAAATCTTCACTCGTTTTTTCTTCATTTCAAACTTTTAAATAACTTCAGTTTTCAAAATTTGGTCCTACGTACCAGTGATGTCAATCTTATGTGACATGTCAAAAGACTTGAGTTCCTTGGAAATGAACTTGGCTGCTTCCTCGAACTGTTGGTTCTGAACAAGCGGGAAGACCATGCACTTGTAGGGAGCTAAAAGAGGATCAAAACGGTACACGTTCAGCTGTTCATCCCCTGCCTTGCTTGGCCTTGTGCTGAACTTATGCTCGTACAGACAATACATGATCCGACCAATCCCAAATGATGGTTCAATCACTGACGGAGTGAAAACCCTCACGTGCTCTTTCGTCATCTTCTTTGTGATTGACACCATGTTCTTCTTGATGCTCACGTTTCTTCCGAGTGTGCAGACTTCAAACTCCACTTCCCCTTTGGATTCTAGGGTTGCCATCATCTCCATAGCTTCTTGCTCACTCATCGCCTAACAAAACATTAGTTACACGGAGCATGTTCTATTATTATAAACCATCAATATGCGACAAAGAAGCTATTCAGTTAAAAAAATATAGACTCAAGTCAGTCTAACCTCCAAAGCTTCAACAACCTTCTTTTGATCTCCCTTAAATGCAAGACCCAATTCTCTCTTCACAGGAGTAATAACAATTTTCTGAAATAAAAGAGAACCATATTAAACGCAAGTTATGAAGACAGATATGAAAATGTTGAGTAACTCATGTATACCTCTACTTCTTTTGGTTCAGCAAGTTTTACTGCAGCGACAAGAGCGACTCGACTTTTTTCCTGTCATAAAACAATGCATATATCCACAATCATCTACTTGAGTAATTTTAAAATAGGAAATATATATAAAACTCCAATGGGCTTTGATCATCAACTCTCTAGCTAACTGTGAATCAGAATGATGAAAAAATAGAGATACAATGTTAAAGATTCTTACAGAGTGAGCATATAAGTCGTATGCAGACCTATCTGCAATCCCAACACATTCTTTCCACCCATATGAACATTCAATTTCAGCATCCCAACAGTCTGCTGCATAGTGAGCCATTTCATTTGCTAGATGCTGACGGAACCGCAACCGTTCCTTGTCTATACCAAGACGGGTAAGGAAAATATACACTCTCCCAATGAAGTATCCTAGAGTTTCACTATTCACAGTACCCTGTTTGTTCCAATACATTTTCACTTGCAGGCATTAGTATAATAAGTCTGTGAGAGTGCATATAATGTAAATAAGTATGCGATAGCTAACTGACCTTGGCAACAGCTTCACCAAGGACAAGTTTTTTTGCAGCTTGGCCAGACGTTTGTTCCTCCCTTGGGAACATACGGATTTCCAGTTTGGACACATCAGGGAATTTAGGATGTGACTTATTGTCAGGATCAACAAAGTGCTCAATTTCTGCTAGCATGAATTCACGAGTTCGAAGAAGCCCTTGACGAGGAGATATCTGCAAGTAATATGCTACTACTTATTGAATACTAGAGATAATAAGAAACAAGATCCCCCTAAAAGACTATAGATGGAGATAACTACACACCTCGTTCCTAAAGACTAGACCAGTTTGAGCCACGGCTAACGGAAGTTTTTTCCCATTGTCATAATAATAGTCCTTAAAGTTGACAAAGATGCCTTGAGCAGTTTCGGGACGCATGTACCTGAAGCAGAAGCACACACAGAAAGTAACTTGTTAAGAAAGAAACTAAAGGAGCTCAGAAACACCTAATTAATCATAACATGAAAAATGTTAGATAGACTCTCACCCAGGAATCAAACCAGCTGGGCCAATGGATGTTTGAAACATCAAGTTAAACGGGTAAAGATCAGAAAGTGGATTCTTTGTGACGGGAGCAGTGATCCCATACTCTTTGATCTTCCTACCAAGATCCTCAATAGAAAGATCTTCCAAAACAGCGAGAACATTCTTCAACTCATCAGCTTCCTCAGCAGAGATGGTAGCAGCATCTTTCTCCAGTTTCTTTTCACAGTAATCCTTAAGCAAGTGGTCCGCACGGTGACATTCTCCAGTTATCACATCATTAACCATAGGATCAGTGAACTTATCTACATGACCAGATGCCTTGAGAACAGCCTCCGGTGTCAAACTTGCACAACGAACTTCCGCCATGTTCTCCTCACGTACGAAAAACTATAAACGACAAAAACCAAAACCAAAACACAAATCATGTTCTTGTCTACCGAGTTGTGCAGAAAGATATATATGAGAATGATCCTTAATTCTTACCTTGCGCCAAAAGTTAATAATATTGAGTTCAACAAGAAAGCCAGGAGCGCCAAGATCGTATAGTCCAGCGACACCTTTGTAGATCTCAAAAGATGGTTTGTAGAACAAACGCCGCTCGAGCGTATTGACGACGGCTTTTCGGAAAGCGTCAAGGTTTCCAGAGCTCAGGGAAGTTTGGAGGCTTACCTCGACGGCGTTACCATGAGACTCGACGGAGGAGGGTTTCATCGATTGTTGGGCAGCTTCCATTGTAGTCTGCATCGGAGCGATGGGTAATGGTATAGAAAGAAAAAGTGAATTTGTTACTTAGGTATTAACGGGAAACTTAGCTACATATAATTATATATTGTTAATTAGATATGACTTCAATTAGTTTGGGCCATGACATTAGGCCCAATCAATTTAGATTAATTAGGGTTGCTTCTCTATAAATAATTTTCAATCCTAATTACCATATGGTGAATCAAAATTTGTGTTGTTTATATTTTACATTTATATCATCTGGCTCCCATCAATTATAACATATACTCCCTCCGATCTTTTAAACATGATTTTTTAAGCTAAATTTTTTTATTCTAAACATGATTTTTTAATAATAATATTAGATATTTAATTAATATAGATGAGAACATACACAAACAAATGAGAAAAATGATGTGTAATCTATACTAATAAAAAGTAGGAGCTATAAGCTCCTAAGGCCGTCCACATAGGATTTTAAACAACCAATAGAAATAGACATTTGACATATCACTTATTAACATTTTATACAATTTTCAGAATTTTCTATATTAAAAATTATTTTAAACAACCTATCATGATTTGACATGTCATTTATTAACATTTTTTAAATTTACAAATTTTTTTAGAAAAAGGAAAATTTTAAATTTATGGAAATCAAAGAACTAAGCACAATATCCCACATCGGCTAGAAATTTTTTAGACAATAGTTCAGAACCAGTATAAATAAGATTAATATGCTTCCAACGACGAATGCGCAGGAAAACTTGATTTATCAGGCATCCAAGTTTAAAAATTTTATTTGGTTTGATCTGGTTTTTTATTTGATCAAATTAAAACTTTAAACAGTTTCAAAAAAATATTATAATATTTAGAAATTTTAAAAGTTTAAATATTATAAATATTGAAACTTTTAAAAGTTCTTAGCTTTTAAAAAGTTTTTAAATATTATAAGTTTTAAATTTTAAAAGTTTAAAATATTATAAATATGGAAAAATTTAAAAGGTTCAAATTTTATATTTCGAAACCTTTTATAAGTTTAAAATATTATAAATATTGATGCAAAACAAAATTATCTTATTTATCTACATTTGTGCTTTTTATTTCTTATGAGCTGTAAAACATATTTTTGTGTATGATTTTTGAGATGAGTTGATATTCTTTCATTAATTTTTTATTTTTGGGTATAAGGAAGAAGGATTGACATCGCAAGACCTTAATTTGATGTTTGAGTCAAATTTTGAGGTTTAAAGAAGAAAGATGGACGACAAACACACATGTTTTATTAGCTATACATAGACATGACCAGGGTTACGTTGTCACGGTTAAGGTTTATTAACCATCGGTTATGGTTCGAAATTTGTGTAACCTTAACCAGAACCGTTTAACAAACGGTTAAACGGTTACGTTTAAATATGGTTACGGTTCAAGCGGTTACTGTTATATACGGTTACAGTTATTTGATAATATGATACGGTTGATATTATTTATTTATAATTAATATGTTCTTATAGTGTACTCATATTTCTATATATCATATGATTCATATTAAATAAATAATTATTAGTATATTTTATTATATTTTTAAAATATTATAAACCAAGTAAGGATTTTGGTTTGAGAAGTTTCTAAACGCGTGGATCTAAAACCAAATAAGTATATGAATAAAATTGTCAATAATTGGGTGCATGTGTTGACTATGCTGGTAATCATGAATTTTACAAATTTTATGAGAAAAGAAATGATTTTGTTCTTGGAGTTTGATGGGTTAACAAGTTGTGTGGTAGTCTAAAAAAAGGTTTTTCAGTGGAAGAATGTGAATAAGTTGACGAGGAAGAAGAAGAAAAAGAGTATAACGAAGAACCAAATGGTAAAAGTTACAATGACAATTAACACAAAATTTGACAATGAAAATGACAAGAACGAATATGAAAAATAAGAAAACATTGAATAAAAAAAATACGAAAACATAGGTGGTAGCGATCAATTAAATATGAAAACGAGTTAAATTCATGATTATAAAATTATTTCGTTTTTCTGGTGGTCAAAGAAAATGATTTAGTATATGCGAGGTCATCAGTTTGATTTGCCTCGCCTGGACGTCAAGTTAAATTTATGATTTGTTTAATCAGATTTGATTTTATAACACAACTGATTTTTATATTTTAAAAAATTGTGTATCTGAAATTTAATTTTGTTCCTTAGTATTAATTTTATTTTATTTTATGAGATAATATTTTATTACCGTAATCAATTATATATAATTTTTATCAAAATATATCAAATAAATCCACGCGTAGCATGGGTTCAAAATCTAGTTTAATGAAAGAAGATTATTGAAAACTTTGATATTTCAGGGAATTTGGTGGGATTTAAATATTTTGAAAGATTTGATTGCTATTTTAGGAGATTTTGTTATTTGTTAGAGATTTTTATTAAATGATTTAGGATTTAGTGAGATATTATTATATATGAAATTTTTGGTGATTTTAGGATATTTGGAACAATAATCCCTACCCATCGTACAAAGAAAAGGAGCAGAGGAGTTTAACGACAAAGAGAACTAACTCATAAAAACACTAAAACCAAAAAAAACAGAGACTATCAACAATAGAATCTCAAACAACTCATAAAGGCACAGAAACGGTTGATAAAAGAAGAAAACAAAAGTTGATCACTATAGTTAAAAGTAAATAATCTAGATTCACTTCTTCACCATCTCGTTCACCTCTCTTCCACGCCTCCAAGGCATTCCAACTTCGCCTGGTTGTTTCCCTTTTCTCGAAGTCTCCATTGATTCGTCACCGACTCATAAATGCATGGTAACACGAGTCGAAACCCATGTCGGGTTCTGTTATGGGTATAGAAAATGGGAATGAGATGATTTAAATAATGTTTAGGACCGGTTCAGGAATTTAACATGTTAGCCATGCTCCATGTAGTGGGTTCGAGTGCTACATTCTTAGATTGCAAGTTTGCAACTAAGATTTAATTACCTACCTCGTCCCAAACCTTCCAAAGGATAATGGGACGAGTCTTACCTTTTTAATTTGAAGTCTTCTTTTAATTCTTTAAGAGACCCAAACGTAATAATACAATACGTATAAACCTTTTGTGATTCTCGCACTTTCCGTGTTGATTTTAAATTTATTAAGATCAACATGCAAAATTATACCATGAGTTTCGGTTTTAAAGAAATTATGCATTGCATATATATATAAGGAAAAAAAGTATATTACTCTAAAATTCTAACAAAAAAAAATGTAAATAAATGAAACTATACGCTACTTACACATCTTTTCTTTTCTAACATTTATGTATACATTTTTAACACAAATAGAGATTTTGGCCGAAAATGAATAAACTATTGATAGAAGATTGACAAGTGGTCTGGGCATGAAAGTGAAACAAACAAAAAATACAAAAGAAAACAAACAAACAAAAACGAAACAAAAATCTTCAGCTGACCCTAAGCTTGGAATATATGCTTGTTTGGAGTATATATTCGCATTGGCTATTCAGTATGAGAAATATGAACTTGTAAAAAGACTTCACAAATAAGAAACAGGGAAGTTAAAAGTTGCACAGAGAAAAAGGTTGTTACTACTTGCTAGTATTTTCTCAAACCGATAAAAATAGTTGTTGATTTTTTTGGATTTTTACGCGAAGAAAATTACACAGTAGTAAACACACAAAAACTGTACCTTAAACGAGGTTTAATACTTTAATCTGCTGCATAGTCATTAGTCAACATAATAAGAGTTGATTTTAGCTACTACTAAAATCACTCATTAATAATTATTTCTGTGTATCTATTTTTTTTTAACCCATTTTTTGGTCAATTCTTTTTTTTTAAATAAGTGGTTATTAATTCATTTCAGAATTTGTTAATTTTTATATCTAAACTATATTATATTTAGATAAAGGAAATAAGCTATAATAATGTTAATGTTACAAAAAAAAATATTTTAAAAACAAATAACAATCACATTTGTTCTTTACAAAAGTTTATAAGAAACGAGGAAAACAGACTAAACAGTGATCGATGTACATCGTCACAATGTGTCATTTACAGTTGTCATTGATCATATATTTTACGTTATTATGATTTTCCCAAAAATATAATTGGTCCTTTGTTGAAAACGTGGATAATACCGAATAAAAAAACCGACAAAATAAAATTAAACCGGAATAATCCAAATTCCGCCGAGAAAACCCTAAAACCCCTCTCTCTCTCTCTCTCTCCCACACAGTTACAGAGCCGACACAGACGAACTCAGAAGAGAAGGAGAAGAAGCAAAAAATGAGTAACCATTGCTTAGAACTCTCTTCCTCCATTTTCGCTTCTTCCAAATCTCATCATCGTTTCTCTCCTTCCAAGCTCTCCAATCCCACCTTCTTCTCTCGTTCCACCAACAATTACAGAGCAAAATCCAAACTTGCCTCTTCTTCTTCTTCTTCTTCTTCTTCTTCTTCTTCTTCTTTCTCCACTTTTCTCCCATGTCTCAACCGAAGAAATGGCTCCGCTACACGTGTTCTCAAACCCGTCTCAGAGCTCGCCGACACCACCACCACCACCACCACCACCAAGGCCTTTTCTCCGGAGGTAGTCGGGAAAAGAACCGATCTGAAGAAGATTATGATTCTCGGCGCTGGTCCGATTGTGATTGGGCAAGCTTGCGAGTTTGATTACTCTGGTACTCAAGCTTGTAAAGCCCTAAGAGAAGAAGGTTACGAGGTGATTCTCATCAATTCGAATCCGGCTACTATCATGACCGACCCGGAAACTGCTAACCGGACTTATATCGCTCCGATGACTCCTGAGCTCGTTGAGCAGGTTATTGAGAAAGAGAGGCCTGACGCTTTGTTACCCACCATGGGTGGTCAGACCGCGTTGAACCTTGCTGTTGCTCTCGCTGAGAGTGGTGCTCTCGAGAGATACGGTGTTGAGTTGATTGGTGCTAAGCTTGGTGCCATTCAGAAAGCTGAGGATCGTGATTTGTTTAAGCAGGCTATGAAGAACATTGGCTTAAAGACTCCACCTTCAGGGATTGGTAACACTCTTGATGAGTGTTTCGACATTGCTCAGAGGATTGGTGAGTTCCCTTTGATTATCCGTCCTGCCTTTACTTTAGGTGGTACTGGCGGTGGGATTGCGTATAACAAAGAGGAGTTTGAGTCTATTTGTAAAGCCGGTTTGGCTGCGAGTGTGACTAGTCAGGTTCTTGTTGAGAAGTCGTTGTTGGGTTGGAAAGAGTATGAGCTTGAGGTGATGAGAGACTTAGCTGACAATGTTGTCATTATCTGTTCCATTGAGAACATTGATCCTATGGGTGTGCATACGGGTGATTCCATTACTGTGGCGCCTGCACAGACGCTAACGGATAGAGAGTACCAGCGGCTTAGGGATTACTCCATTGCGATTATACGGGAGATTGGTGTTGAGTGTGGTGGATCTAATGTACAGTTTGCTGTTAACCCGGCTGATGGTGAAGTTATGATCATAGAGATGAACCCTAGGGTCTCGAGATCTTCTGCTCTTGCTTCCAAGGCTACAGGGTTTCCCATTGCTAAAATGGCGGCCAAGTTGTCTGTTGGTTATACCTTGGATCAGATTCCTAATGATATCACCAGGAAAACACCGGCTAGCTTCGAGCCCTCCATCGATTATGTCGTGACTAAGGTTTGTTCATTCTTTCGTGTGCATACTTTTGGCTTTTCTTGTGTTGCGAAATGAGATGCTCTTGACTTTGAAGACATATATATCCACTTGAGGATATACAAACTTCATGCATTTTTTGCTTAATCATATATATTTCTTTATCATGCAGATTCCTAGATTCGCATTTGAAAAGTTTCCAGGATCTAAGCCCTTGCTAACGACCCAGATGAAGTCTGTTGGGGAATCTATGGCACTCGGCCGCACATTCCAAGAATCTTTCCAGAAAGCTCTGAGGTCTCTGGAGTGTGGATTCTCAGGTTGGGGTTGTGCAAAAATCAAAGAGCTAGACTGGGACTGGGATCAGCTTAAATACAGCCTTAGAGTCCCAAATCCGGACAGGATCCATGCGATATATGCTGCCATGAAGAAGGGTATGAAAATTGATGAAATCCACGAGTTGAGCATGGTAGACAAGTGGTTCCTAACCCAGCTTAAAGAGCTCGTGGACGTGGAACAGTATCTTATGTGCGGATCATTGTCAGAGATTACAAAAGAAGACCTTTACGAAGTCAAAAAGCGGGGATTTAGTGACAAGCAAATCGCTTTTGCTACAAAGACAACTGAGGAAGAAGTCCGTACCAAGCGGATTTCTCTAGGAGTTGTTCCATCTTACAAGCGAGTGGATACATGTGCAGCAGAGTTTGAGGCGCATACACCATACATGTACTCTTCATATGATTTTGAATGTGAATCAGCTCCAAACAACAAGAAGAAGGTTTTGATTTTGGGTGGAGGGCCAAACCGTATTGGTCAAGGGATTGAATTTGATTACTGTTGTTGCCACACATCTTTCGCCTTACAGGTCTGTCCCTAGGCAATCTAAGCGTCTCTCCCAAAGCCAGTTAACATTGTTTCGCTAAATTACTTATCTACTATTTAAATTTGCAGGATGCTGGATATGAGACCATAATGTTGAACTCAAATCCTGAAACCGTATCCACAGATTATGATACAAGCGATAGGCTCTACTTTGAACCTCTCACAATTGAGGATGTTCTCAATGTTATCGACCTTGAGAAACCTGATGGAATCATTGTGCAATTCGGTGGTCAAACTCCTCTGAAACTTGCTCTCCCGATCAAACATTATTTGGATAAGCACATGCCCATGAGCTTGAGCGGAGCGGGACCTGTTCGCATCTGGGGTACATCACCTGACTCCATTGATGCTGCTGAAGACAGAGAGAGGTTCAATGCAATTCTCGACGAGCTGAAGATTGAGCAGCCCAAGGGAGGCATTGCAAAGAGCGAAGCTGATGCATTAGCCATAGCGAAGGAGGTAGGCTACCCAGTTGTGGTAAGACCTTCTTATGTTCTAGGTGGGCGGGCAATGGAGATAGTTTATGATGACAGTAGACTAATAACCTACTTGGAAAATGCGGTTGAAGTTGACCCAGAGAGACCTGTTTTGGTAGATAAATATCTCTCAGATGCCATTGAGATCGACGTTGATACCCTTACTGATTCCTATGGAAATGTGGTAATTGGTGGAATAATGGAGCATATCGAACAAGCTGGTGTGCATTCTGGTGACTCGGCTTGTATGCTTCCAACACAAACCATCCCATCTTCTTGTTTGGAAACTATCCGTACATGGACCACTAAGCTGGCGAAGAAGCTAAATGTATGTGGGCTGATGAACTGTCAGTACGCAATCACAACATCTGGGGATGTTTTCTTGCTTGAAGCCAATCCCAGAGCTTCCCGTACTGTCCCTTTTGTCTCAAAAGCTATTGGACACCCTCTTGCCAAGTATGCAGCGCTGGTCATGTCGGGCAAATCTCTGAAAGATCTAAACTTTGAAAAAGAAGTCATCCCTAAACACATCTCTGTAAAAGAAGCTGTTTTCCCGTTTGAGAAGTTCCAAGGATGTGATGTGATACTTGGGCCAGAGATGAGAAGCACAGGAGAAGTGATGAGTATCAGTTCTGAATTCTCTAGCGCGTTTGCAATGGCTCAGATCGCTGCAGGTCAAAAGTTACCTTTAACCGGCACAGTCTTCCTCAGCTTAAACGATATGACCAAATCACACCTAGAGAAAATCGCGGTGTCCTTCCTCGAGCTCGGGTTCAAGATCATTGCCACCTCGGGAACAGCTCATTTCCTGGAACTGAAAGGCATTCCCGTGGAGAAAGTGCTGAAGTTGCATGAAGGAAGACCACATGCTGCTGATATGGTGGCTAATGGTCAGATCCATTTGATGTTGATCACAAGCTCGGGAGATGCTCTAGATCAGAAAGATGGGAGAGAGCTCAGACAAATGGCTCTAGCCTACAAGGTCCCTGTTATAACCACGGTGGCTGGAGCATTAGCCACTGCTGAGGGAATCAAGAGCTTGAAATCAAGTGCCATTAAAATGACCGCTCTTCAGGACTTCTTTGAGGTTAAGGATGTATCTTCTTTGCTCGTCTGAGTTAGTTTTTAATTTACATGTTTGATCGTTTGTGTGGAACTTTTACGATGTCGACTAAATTTCAACGGATTTTGTTTACCACAAGCATTTCTATGAATAATCCTCAAAGGTCCCATTTTCGAAATGCAACATACATTTTATTTTATCAGTAAGTCGTTGTTTGTATCAGAATATCAGATCATGTAGCCATTATGGCTTAGACTTGTGTCATGTTTATGTAATCAAATTGCGCAATTGTAGAATCGAGGAACATAGATCCATTTCAGTTTTTGAGTTACCATATTACGAGACGAGTATGAGAGAAAAATGAGTTATTTGATTAATGACAAATCATACGAAGTCTTTGCAAATTTACATCTGAAAGTCTCAAACCATCGACCACAAACACAAACCTTCTCTTTCTCCTCCTGTCTCTCACTCGAATTCAAAAGACTGAAAAAATGCAAATTACAAACTGATAAAACTTGGTTCACTTCCCGGGAACAAAGTTGGTGGCGAAGGCCCATGCGTTGTTGTTGACTGGATCGGCCAAATGGTCAGCAAGGTTCTCTATCGGTCCCTTACCAGTGACAATGGCTTGAACGAAGAATCCAAACATAGAGAACATAGCCAATCTTCCGTTCTTGAGCTCTTTCACCTTCAACTCAGCGAAGGCCTCTGGGTCGGTAGCCAAACCCAATGGGTCGAAGCTGCCTCCGGGGTAAAGCAAGTCCTCGGCTTCTCCCAAGGGACCATCTCCTGCGACTCTGTAGCCTTCAACGGCTCCCATCAAGATCACTTGAGTGGCCCAAATCGCCAAAATGCTTTGAGCGTGGACCAAGCTAGGGTTTCCCAAGTAATCGAGTCCTCCATCGCTGAAGATTTGTGAACCGGCCTTGAACCAAACCGCCTCTCCGAACTTGACTCCGTTCCTGGCCAAAAGCTCAGGGAAGACGCAGCCAAGGGCTCCGAGCATGGCCCACCTGCTGTGGATAACTTCTAGCTCACGGTTCCTTGCGAATGTCTCGGGGTCAGCAGAGAGTCCGGCGGTGTCCCATCCGTAGTCTCCGGGGAACTCTCCGGTAAGGTAGCTTGGTGATTCGCCGGAGAATGGGCCCAAGTACTTGACTCGGTCGGATCCGTACCATGGGCTGCCTGATGGTCCCTTTGGCTTGGCAACAGTCTTCCTCATTGTCACACGGCCGCTTCCGAGGACTTCTGATGCTGCCGGGGAAAGGTTCACAGCCTTTCCGGCGAAGGCAGGGGAGGACAGAGCCATTGTTGAGGCAGCCATTGAAATGTTTTTGGTTTTTTTTTTTTTTTTTTTGTGACTAACTTGTGAGTGAGAGTGATTGAAAAGGGTTAACTAGGTTTGGATTATATAGGGATATTGTGAGTAACGTTTGTTATCTCTGAAGTAATCTATCTCTCTTTACTCATTGGGTTTTTAGATTTTGGTTTTATCGTTTATTAGCCTCACGTGGCAATCTCTAGCCCACGAGCTTCTGCTTTGATTTTTTCATTCCAGCCAAATCATTTTGAGACCACAAGTTGTAACTGTAGTCTGTAGTAAGTCTTTGGAATTGGCTTAAAAAGAAATAACTACTTTGTGTGATGTTTTACTCTTTAAATGAAAGTAACTTTTTGAAGATATTAATGATCAAAAAGATCATAGGAAAGTAACATCATAAGAATGTATATGATGCTTTGATGATTCATGACTATAAGTCTATAAATAATTTCAATAGTAAGTCCAAATCCACAGTCACTACCAATTCATATTTATACGTCAACATCGTTACTTTATCCACTAACCTGATAAATTTGATACATAATCTACTTAATTTTGGTTTTGAAAGGTAAAAAAAAAATCAAAATGCAAAGACTAAAAAACATTGATTATTTGAATATTTAGCAAAAAGATAAAAACTATCTAATAATCATTTATTCAAAAACAAGGAAAAACTTTTAGACAATATGGGCATGTTCACCATCATCTGTTTAGACAATATGTAGCTTATAAAATTTCTTAACCATCATTCCAGTTATCTATGTTGTTAACTTGAACAACCTTTTAAAATATTATTTATGATCTATCTTTCTAATACATAGTAAAACTCAGAAAATTTAGAGATGAAAAAAAACACAACACAAAAATTTATTTGAGGTTTTATTTGCCACAACCCAAGTCCTCAATCACTTTGATAGAAAACGGTTTACACTCGTGTAGCTTAATGATAGAAAACAGAAATTCGTGATCATGTATTGGACAATATTGTAGCGTGACCAATGAACTTGGTCCACACAGAGGATCTCGCGGAAGGCAATCTCTCCAATTAGTCCATCGTACGAGCTTCACAATCAACCAAACACGGAAGGAACTAACACATGCATGATGCACATAGACAACATGTGATGAGACACATCACACACACCTTCCGATAAATAAATACTTAAAACATCATTAAGTTAACATATGGCATATTGTAGGAGGGGTTGCAGCGCCATATCTATTCCATATGTATTTCATGTGAGAAACCGACATATTGATAAACTTGATCGCTTAGCCCACCATATTATTTGGTCACTGTTATCCGAGCATATCAATCTAAACACCATTTTTAGAGGGTATATGAGCTTTTTCTCTTCTAGAGATAAAAAAACGTACGTGCATTACTTACTAAGAAACTAATACTAGAAAAGAAAAACAATAAACTTAAACATCTTCATATGTACCATCTCATGTATGTTATACTAAGCTATCTAACATTTTTCTTTAAATGATTTGAACATCAAAAGGGTTTCCGAAAGGCACCCCCTAGTCCCTAGTAACGGATGCTCGATTCTTACACACGGATAATAGAATTATATAATATCTTTTACCGGATTTGAAGATCACGAGTACCTTTTCTTAGATAGGTCGAATACGGATAACATGTCAAATACGAGAAAAGGTATTAGTGCCTACTCGTTGGTACTCTGAGTGGTCACAACTGTTTTTTCCGTTTGGAAAGTTCTTCACAGTTATCCATCGCTATTTCTAAAAAGATTAAACCATAATTTTGCCGACCAAAAAAATTTCAAAAACAGTTTAGCAATTAAACGAATAACATATTTCCCGTAGTTGATTTCTATCTTTCTACAAACTAAAAACATATACACCAAAAAAAAAAAACATTATATATTCTCCAAATATAAACTGGTTTCAATTCTGTCGTCAATTCGATCTTATTTTGTGAAGAGATGATATAAATTATGTGACATAATTTATGTCGAAGGAATATCAAAAGATTGGCTCGTTCAGAAAATACGAATCACTGCACATTTTCTATAGGCATGAATAACAGAATCTTTGTACATATTGCAGAGCCAATAAAAGTATTTTTTTTGAGTTATTGCAAAACAAGTATGAGAGAAAAATGAGTTATTTGATTAATGACAAATCATACGAAGTCTTTGCAATTTTACATCTGAAAGTCTCAAATCATCCACCACATACACAAACCTTCTCTTTCTCCTCTCGTCTCTCACTCGAATTCAAAAGACTGAAAAAAGCAAATTACAAACTGATAAAACTCCGCTCACTTTCCGGGAACAAAGTTGGTGGCGAAGGCCCATGCGTTGTTGTTGACTGGATCGGCCAAATGGTCAGCAAGGTTCTCTATCGGTCCCTTACCAGTTACAATGGCTTGAACGAAGAATCCAAACATGGAGAACATAGCCAATCTTCCGTTCTTGAGCTCCTTCACCTTCAACTCAGCGAAGGCCTCTGGGTCGGTAGCCAAACCCAATGGGTCGAAGCTGCCACCAGGGTAAAGCAAGTCCTCGGCCTCTCCCAATGGACCATCTCCAGCGACTCTGTAGCCTTCAACGGCTCCCATCAAGATCACTTGAGTGGCCCAAATCGCCAAAATGCTTTGAGCGTGGACCAAGCTAGGGTTTCCCAAGTAATCGAGTCCTCCATCGCTGAAGATTTGTGAACCGGCCTTGAACCAAACGGCCTCTCCAAACTTGACTCCGTTCCTGGCCAAAAGCTCAGGGAAGACGCAGCCAAGGGCTCCGAGCATGGCCCACCTGCTGTGGATAACTTCTAGCTCACGGTTCCTTGCAAATGTCTCGGGGTCAGCGGAAAGACCAGCTGTGTCCCATCCGTAGTCTCCGGGGAACTCTCCAGTGAGGTAGCTCGGTGACTCGCCGGAGAATGGACCCAAGTACTTGACTCGGTCGGATCCGTACCATGGGCTGCCTGATGGACCCTTTGGCTTGGCAACTGTCTTCCTCATTGTCACACGGCCGCTTCCGAGGACTTCTGATGCCGCCGGGGAAAGGTTCACAGCCTTTCCGGCGAAGGCAGGGGAGGAGAGAGCCATTGTTGAGGCGGCCATTGAAATGTTTTTGGTTTTTTTTTTAGTGACTAACTTGTGAGTGAGAGTGATTGAAAAGGGTTAGCTAGGTTTGGATTAAATAGCGATATTGTGAGTAACGTTTGTTATCTCTGAAGTAATCTTTATCCCTTCAGTCATTGGGTTTGTGAGATTTTTGTTTTATCGTTTATTACTCTTACGTGGCAATCTCTAGTCCACCAGCTTTTACTTTTGATTTTTTCGTTGCAGCCAAAGCATTTTTGTGACCACAAGTTATGAGCCGTCGTATACTTTAACGGTTACACCTCGTGACTTTGCTTTGCATAAGAACTTAAATTTTTGTGAATTTAGGTCCTGACAAGAGTTTAATACTTTAACGGTTACACCTCGTGATTTTTGTGAACTATCAAACAGTATTTTGGGACTGAAAGCACTCTCTAATATACATATTACATATCATATTTTGATCATGACTATCAACACTAAGAATCATTCCAGAAGAATTCTACTCTCTAAGTTTTGAGTGAGAGCTGATAACACTAATTAATACGCTGTGCATGCATTCTTTTATATGCTTCAAATTGAAAATTTTGACCCATGACCAAGAAAATTTCAAGTGAGAAAGATTGTAGAATCCTTTGAAAGCTTTTCTAATCCTTTGACCTTATATTGTAGCCGTTGTTGGGTCTATCTACAGTATCAGTCGTCTATCAGATGGACTGTTACGTTGGCTTATTGTGGCCGTTGTTATAGCCGTTCGAAGAAGATTCTTAGGGAGATGCTAACTTGTGGCTATGAGTCTATGAACTTGACTCGTGGAGTTGTCTTGTGACCATGACCATCACCATGATCTGGTGGATTCCACTTTTGTCCTGACATTAGTACATCAGACATTATTATCAGTCGCTAATAAAATTACAGGTCATTATTTTCCTACTTCTTGTGATATATACTATGGTCAATACAGGGTTTTAGGAGGTTATATATAATTTGTTATGTTTTTGAGGTTAAGTTTGATTACATTTCTGCATTTTAAATAATTGTCCCCATTACTTTTTTATATAAATTTGATAACCTATTTCCAACACTTGTAATCGTTTTATCTACTTTGTTTTAATTGTCTATATGACTATCAGACTATATATCTAATGAATTGTTATTATTTGTTTTTTTAACTTTATAAGAACACATTTAGGAAAAAGAGCATATACATAGAAAAGTTTCACCAGCTGTCAAAAAGGTTCAATAAAATGTAAAATGTAATTTTTTATTTTGGTCAACAATATAAAATGTAATTATGAGAGATTTGTTTGTTTGATAGTCTCAGGATTTCAAAAGGATAGAGAGATCAAGTCTTATACGTGTCACGTCATGAGTGGGTGTTTCATCATCCTTGAAACGCACCAAGATATCTTAAGACACAAATCAACTGCGAATCTGCGAAGTGCGTGCTATTCACCACGTAAGCAAACAAAAAATCTAAAGTCTCAAAAATAGTTGTGACCAGCCAATAGAAACTCTAGAGATTGATATTACAAGATAAGACGTTCTTTAGATTTTTATATTATATATACCTGAAAACTCCATCGATCCCAAACCACCCATTTCTTGGCCTACAACAACAACTCTTAAACGTTTTTTTTACTTTGTGCAACACTTCAACCGCAATGGCCGCCTCAACAATGGCTCTCTCCTCCCCTGCCTTCGCCGGTAAGGCTGTCAAGCTTTCCCCAGCGGCATCAGAAGTCCTCGGAAGCGGCCGTGTGACAATGAGGAAGACTGTTGCCAAGCCAAAGGGACCATCAGGCAGCCCATGGTACGGATCTGACCGAGTCAAGTACTTGGGCCCATTCTCCGGCGAATCACCAAGCTACCTTACCGGAGAGTTCCCCGGAGACTACGGATGGGACACCGCCGGACTCTCTGCTGACCCCGAGACATTCGCAAGGAACCGTGAGCTAGAAGTTATCCACAGCAGGTGGGCCATGCTCGGAGCCCTTGGCTGCGTCTTCCCTGAGCTTTTGGCCAGGAACGGAGTCAAGTTCGGAGAGGCCGTTTGGTTCAAGGCCGGCTCACAAATCTTCAGCGATGGAGGTCTCGATTACTTGGGAAACCCTAGCTTGGTCCACGCTCAGAGCATTTTGGCGATCTGGGCCACTCAAGTGATCTTGATGGGAGCCGTTGAAGGCTACAGAGTTGCAGGAGATGGTCCACTTGGTGAGGCCGAGGACTTGCTTTACCCCGGAGGCAGCTTCGACCCATTGGGTTTGGCTACCGACCCAGAGGCCTTCGCTGAGTTGAAGGTTAAGGAGCTCAAGAACGGAAGATTGGCTATGTTCTCTATGTTTGGATTCTTCGTTCAAGCCATTGTCACTGGTAAGGGACCGATAGAGAACCTTGCTGACCATTTGGCTGATCCAGTCAACAACAACGCATGGGCCTTCGCCACCAACTTTGTTCCCGGAAAGTGAGCGGAGTTTTATCTGTAATTTGTTTCAGTCTTTGCTTCGTGTGTGAGAGGAGAAAGAGAGGTTGTTTTAGATGTAAAATTTGCAAAGACTTTTGTATGATTTGTCATTAATCAAATAACTCTGCTTTTCTCTCATACTTATCTCTTCAAATACAATGATAATATTATAAAATTAGGTTTGCTGAATTGCAGCAATCACAATTGAGCAACTTAGTTGAACATGTCACCAATCAAGTTAATGGTATTGTAGAATCAAACGCATTGGTTTTATCCATACAAGTCATCATACACAGATGTTTAAGACAATCACTTTGATTCAAAATAGGTAACGTTTTCCACTAGGGAAGATACTAACGAAGCAAAACCAAAAATGATTTAAGAATATTATTCTACACACTAGTACATTGCGAGATCTAATTATTTTTCTTCCTCTGGTATTAAATCTTCATCGGTTGCTCCTTCTCTCTCGCTCAACTGAAGAGTCATCTTAATATTCATTGAAGCCAACTCTGCAGCCAAGTATCTGAACACATATGGCATTGCAACTGTCTCCATGCCTTTACTTGTCTTACAGGAATGGCAAGTTACCTTCTTTGGAGTTCTACCAGGAGGTAACTTTCCAGCAACTTGAATTAGCTTCTTCTGTTGAACGTTCACAATAGACGAAGTGAGCAAGCTTCCACACAGTGAACATACATCTGCAATGTGGTGATCTGAAGAAGTGTGAAGCCTGTCGTGTAATAGATAGGAAGCTCCATGAGCAAGTAGTGAGTCTCTTTCCATTTCACCAAACCGAATCCCTCCACCTCGTTTCCTTCCCTTGATTGGCTGATGAGTTAGTTGATCCACTTGTCCAGTGGACCTAACCTGCAAGCCAGAATATTATGATTCAGACGAAGATGAGAGAAGTGCAAGTTGGAGACGATATGATAAAAGAGATGAAACCAGAGGGGTTGCAAAACCTGGAATTTGTCTGAGACCATGTGACGCAATCTTTGGTAGTAAACAGGGCCCATAAATATATCACACTCCAGTTCTACTCCTAAAAGTCCACTATATAATTTCTCAGTCCCATAGAAGTTGAACCCTTTCTCCGTTAACATGGAACCGAGATCATCAACAAGCAAACTGGACTTGCTCTCCTTATCTCCATTTGTTTTTTTCATTGCATTACGAAACGGCGTTGCATCTACAAATTTTCCATGCAAACTACCTCCCTGCAAAAGCCGAGGATATAAGCATTATATATACTTCACTTACCAGCAAAATAAAATGGGAAGTTGGTTAAACGACACACAAACATAATATGCACAGCAACAGCGTCAATGGAACCCAAGAATCAGACAAATTTCTAAGGATACCTTAGCAGCAATAGATTCCAAAAGCATAGCAATTGTCATTCTTGATGGGAAAGCATGAGGGTTAATGATCAGATCTGGACGCATTCCAGTAACTCCATTAAACGGCATATCAACATCAGGCCACAATTGGGAACAAACACCCTTTTGCCCATGTCTACTACTGAACTTGTCTCCAATTATGGGGTTTCTTGCATGCCGGAAACGAATATTCGCCTGCCAAGAAACTCGAAAATTAGATTTAAAACAAATCGTAATCAGTCTAAACGATAGTTGGGAGTTAACTCTCACCTTTTGAGGATGTTTCTTGCTTTTCATGTCAACAGAGACAAAGTCAACTATGACAGGGTCGGTACCTTTTCGCCTCGTGGTCCTTATTCTGCTAGTTACCTCATCATAGACACTATAATACGGCTCATCTGGATATATTTTCTGCGTTACACCCAACAAATTAGTGACAAGGAAACCAAATAATTAACCTATAGAAGCATTATTTACCTGCCCAACATATGGTAACCCATCAGCATCGATACTAGAATGAACTGATTTGTCAGCATGACTCCTCCTAAAACTTTTATGACCACTATCATATCGGCTATTCTGATCTGATAGATCAATAGTTTCTGTCTGCACGAGCATATAACAAGAGTTAGAAATTCAATAAGAAGATTAAATTTCTGAAATATGTACTAAATTGCTTGCTGCAACTACAAGACTATTATTCTCTGGGGTTCATATAAAAATGAGTGCAGGGGATATTAAAGTTCAGGACTCTTAATCAAAAAAATGAGAATGGGAACTCGAACCTGGTATATTTGCCCATGGCACATTCCCCGCTCCACAGATGATTTGTTCAAAATCATAGCATCTTCCATATCAAATCTGTGAGACAGATAGGTGGAAAAAGGGATAAGAGAACAGTAATGCAAAAAGCTTATTGTCAAGCTCTTATATGCAAAAGAAGTTTCTTACCCTGTATGAGCGAGGACAGCAACAATTGCATTAGTCCCTGTAGGATTCTCATCAATACTGTAAGTGGTGTATGTTTTGGTACGCACAACAGGGGATTGAGGAGTCTGTAGAGAACAAAAGAATTTAGTAAGACATGGGACCAAAACAGACAGAATGTTAAAATGAAAATTGTACCATGTACTTTTAGATCTCTAAAAAATAAGCTAATAAAATCAGAATTGACCTGCAAATGGTAAATCTTCTGGTCGGCACGAAATTGGAGAGCTTGAGTAGAATATGCCATGGTTTGTTTCGCCATCTGTACAAGGTAAAATTTTGAGAACAACGTCCAGTAGAAAAATCATATAAAACTTGAATCAAATTTTCTAGTTAATACCTGACACTGATACATGTTACGCGGACTTTGGTTATGATCTGACCAAGGTGTAAGATTAGCAACCACACTTATCATCCCAGTTGGATGAATTTCTTCGTGAGTTGCTGAGCAAGAGTTATTCCTTCCTCCATTTCCTCCATCAGGACAGCTTATTTCCATATAAACCTGGTATGGTAGAAATAATTTTTTTTTAATTTGATTGTACAGAGAAAGGTGGATATGATAAACATATTCTTAGGATCTGCTACCTGTTCGAACGGTCCAATAAGTTCAATATTTTCAGAAGGTATAGATATATTTTTAACAGGCCTAATAAATCTTGCAGGACATGATGCCAAATACAATCCAGGATAAGATCCACCCATGCTTGTAGGTACATATCCCACTTCGAGGTCTTCAGGAATCTGTAGAGTAGCATTCACATATATAATTATCTTCGAATGAAATAATTTACGGTCAAACAAATACTGATAAGAAGTGAATATGCCTTACCACTGAAGGAGCCTCCACTTTCAGTCTCCGCAAATAGGAGACAACGTCCGTGACTACGTTAGAAGATAGCGTGCCTACAACTTGACCATCTAAAAGAACATGAATGACTTCTGGTGGTGCCGCTCGTACTAGCTTTGGCAATGAAGGTACCATACCCACCCCAACAAGAACCTCAACAACTGACTTTCTTATTTTCAGAAAATCCCGGATGTTTCCTTTGGAATCGAACTGAGAAGTGATTCCTGAACACACCATAATCAATCAGAACACAACAAGTAAAGTTGTACTACTAGAGAAAAGTGACATTTTCTGGTATGACGAGGGAACACAATCTTATTTTGTAACAAAATGACCAAGTCTAAAAATTTATATGTAAAAGACACTCTAACTAAACAAACATGATTCTATGTAAACTCCAACTTGGTTTAGTGACATGTCAAGTTTGGAGAATAGTGAATATCACAAAATGATGCGTGAAGAAGGGAGCTTGAGAAACTCACGGCTAATACGAGTCATATGATTCAGTAATCCACAAGGTTCCCCATCAGGAGTGTGAACAGGGCAAAGAAACCCCCAAGATCTACAAGATAACAATGAAACAGGAAAAATGTGAAGAATACTATTTTGGGACCGCATCATCACATCTAGAGTTTGATGGGTACAAAGTGAAAGAACCTACTCAGGAAGCAGCTTCCTCACAGTTGTTGTACGAAGTCCAGCAAAAGAAGCACCTCGATGAACCGCCCGGAAAAATGAAAGGAAACGGAGAAAGTTCAATCTCTCAGCCTGAACAGTGTAACCTGCTCTCTGGTAAAGAATTGAGAATATATATGTTAGTACTGTTCTATCGAACGAACTACATCATACTCAATGGAGATTAGCTATATAAGAAAAAAGCTTCTCAAGCAAGTGATCAACTAAAAGTGCTTACCTGCTGTAAATCCAAACCAGACTGGGTATTCATTCTTCCTGTCTTCAACAATGTTTCAATTGACGTACCAATACTCCTGGGAGGATTTTTGTTAATAACCTTCTTGACATCAGCAACTGCATTCAGTTAAGGAGTCATCACCAAGCACAAGACATATTTGTGGAAGAGAACAAACAAATGAAAACAAATGAGTTTCATAGTTTCAACTTTCAAGGAATGCAGAGGATAGAGCAATACAAAGGGAAAACAGTAAAAGAGGACTTACGGCTTTCAAAGGAAAATTTTGATTTCGAACTCTTGTTATGCAACTCATCTTTAAGAAGACTTTTGCACTTCCGCAGCCAATCTTCAAGTTTTTCCTAGATGACCAATGCATGTGACGTCAGTTTAATGAAGGAAAACCTTTGTCTAGTAAGCACAACACTTCATGGTTATGCAAAACAGAATTGTAGATTTTCAGAAACATTTGATAATGACAAAATCAAATGCTCTTATATAATGAGCCTCGACATACATGTTTCTACCATATGGAAAATTATTGTATACCTTAAGGTAAATAGTTATAAGGTGACCTGGGACCAAAATTTCCTGATTTTGCAAAGAATCCGGATTGTCAGGTAAAGAAGTCTGATCCACCAAAGAATAGAGCTTCTGAATTATGAAGCTGCAAAGCCAAAAAAAAGAATGTTGACCACAACCACACCAAAAAGGAAACTCAACGTGAGAGCCATCAAGAAGCAAAAGTAAGAAATTACATGAGCAAATTGAACTTGTCGTCATCATTGTCAAGATGAACAAATATAAAATCCCTGAGCACAGCTTCAGCAACCTAAATATGTAAGAATGAAGCGGGAAAAGTAATTAGAAAGGACTTACTGCAGTTGTAAAAATTTGTTTACGAAATTAATCAGGAAATCCAAGAAGCTAACAGCCCAATCTCAAAGAAGTTAGTTTTTTACTTATCATTGTTTAGAAAGCCTACTGCAAAGAAACCTTTTTTGCAAACAAAACCTCTATTGTAGTAATGAACCAATAAAGGAGGTTAAGAATGATCAAGAAAACTTACAGTAGGATATTTTTCTTTTTCTAACCCATCAAGAACAGGTTGAAAATGTTCTCCTGTTGGTTTTAGAAGTAAAAGATTAGCTTACTAGTTTTGAGATAAGCATAAATAAACACTGAGACAGTTAGATCACCTAAGTGCTTCCGGCACTGTTCCCGGGTAAAAAGACCCAAGTCTCGCACTTCATCAAGAATAATTTTGGCTCTCTCACGAACGAGTTGGGTTCCAATAGCTCCATCGCCTCTTCCATAATTCTCATTGTAGCAACAGTTCAGGCATTTATATATTTCCTCATCGTTGGTTTCAATGAGAGCCTAGGAATATATAAGGACAGATAGGAATAAATGGAGGACTGAATGATAATATAAAATAAGAAAATTTACTAACAGAAAACACATGCATCCAGAACCATCAAATGTAAGAATATACTAAAAAACTTCTCCTTAAATTAAGTTTTGTTCTCATGATATAGGAGAAAGATACATTAGAGTCACTAATACCTTGAGAACAAGACCGACAGGAAGCAAATATTCCCTTCCTCCTATCCTGTGTCCATAAGAAGATAAGTTTAACATGTAGCTCAAATTGCAGGTAATGTCTTCCATATTCCAAATGTCAAGTTAACTAAAACTAACCAAAATCCAACTCTGGCACTTCCATTGCGAAGATAATACAGTTTAACAGTGACAGATGACTGGTCGTCCCTAACACACCTATGAATTAAGAAGAAGAAAACCGCATGAACAACTCTATATGATATATCGCTACTTTAGGTGAAGATTGGCATTATTATTATATGAAAGATCATAACAAAGAGATAAAATTCACATACCTAATGGCAACTGCCTTGTCACTGTATCCTTCCCGACGATCACGGAATGAGTTTCGGATCATACTTGTTGGCTATTATAAGAGAATCTTAGTCAGATAAATTATGAGAGACAAGATACAAGTAACTTCATAGGACTACATTATTATACCCATAAACTTTATAAGCAAAACACTATACTCATAAACTTAAGTCAGTTAAAAGCCGAAGTGGCTTACATGGTTTCGCTTAGGTGCAATAACACATCGGAAAACTCTCTCGATCCCATTCAAAACAAAGTACCTATTTCAAGAAAAGCTAAATTTATTATCACAATCGACTTATAGAAAGAAAGATATATCATGAACGCATAAGAGGTGGAAGAACGTTTACCCTCCCATTTCAGAAGTTGACTCTTTACACTTTAACAGTTTCCGGCAATCAGCACCTCTTAAGCTGCAAAGCTTTGACTGCAATAACAAAATACGAAGATCAATTTCCATTAGCTTCATCAATAAAGACTTGCAATCATAATAAAGCAAAGTAAAGAAGAGAACAGAGCACCAACCATAAGCATAATGGGAAATTGCCCAAAATCAAATTTGTCTCTGACAACAACTTCATCATTATACTTAAAGCAAACATCAGCCATAAACGTTCCTGTATACGAAATCTTCGCCTGCCTAGCCTGTTTATTCAAGAAACCAAGAAACACACAAAAAAAGGTATTAACATAACCAAAAAGTAGAAACCTTTAACAAGTCAGATACAAGTTCAAAAACAAACACTTCACCTCAAAGGGAAACAAAGACTCTTTCCTTGATGTTGAACTGGAACTCTCCTTCTGAGGAGCGAATACTACAGGATTCTCTAACCAAAGTATCATACTTGTCAAGGGAATCACATTCACAAACACTAAATTCAACATTATATTAGCACAAAGCAAAAGATACTAACACCAATGTTAAATTAAAAAAAGGATATTGCTCAAGTTGTTGTCGGAGTCTGAATCGTAGACAGTAACCGGTTTGATTCGATTGAACATAACATCGAGACCTTTATCTGTCATGTAATCGAACGACTCTATATGATGTGTGACGAGATTGTGAAGCTCCCTGAAGTCTTCGACATTAGGAACCGTCGAGTCTTTCGCGTTCACAACCATGGTGACTAGGGTTTGCTCTCAAAACAGGGCTGGTTTTGACTCTGAGGTTGAGGTTGCTGGAAATTAGGGTTTCGCCGTCACGATGATGATCAAGACAACGGAAACTTAAGAATTGAATCACAAAGAAGCTTTGTGATGGAGGAAACGATGAGAAGTTTGAGACCGTCGGCGGCGCGAGAAAAAAAAGGACAAGGGTTTTGGGTTTAACTGGTGCCTTAAATTTTATGTTTATTGCAGATAATACCCTTTATCTTTTTATATGTTATATTATTAACCACTAACTTTTTAAACCAATGCTGTAAATAATTCGATCAATTGGGAAGGAAGTGATTTGTTACAGATTTTACCATTTTTCCTTCTTTTTTTTTGGGTGAAATTTGTAATGGAACTTAACTGTTTGGCGAATTTTAAGACTTTGATTTTTCTAATCCTCATCAAAACAATGTTAGTCAAGTTTGTCGGGGACGTTGTGTTTATTGTATGAGCTAGTGTGATTAGGCAGGTGCGGTTGGGAGGATTGTTCCTAGACAAACGAAATTGGTGCAAGAGATGAACGAATTAAGAGAAACACTTTCTACTTAAGATCGAATGTTTCTTTCCACCGTGAGGTGTATGTAGTGTTTGAGGGTTACAGTTGTGGTCACTCGATGTTCAATCTGTGAAAAATAGAGAAACAAAAGAATTTACTGAATAATACTTTTCTTATTAAATTTCTTCTCTCAACCTACAATGAACCCATAGGGCTTACATATATAGAACCAAGAGAACATTCTAGAATACTACAAGAGTATAGGATCAGCTGCCACTTGTCTAACATCTAGCCACACACCTCATTCAAGATTCCATTGAACCGATTAGCTAATACTATGGGTGAGCAGCTAGTTGGAGTAGCCGTCGTCATGCTCGGCATCGGCTGTGAGATTGTCGGCCTATGTTCCGGGGAAGGACACTGTAACGGAGAAGGACCACTTTGATTTCGATGCAGAGAAGGACCACACTTATATTGAGGAGATAACGACTTGTGATCAGATGGGCTTTGAGAAGGATTTGCAGGTTGGGCATGTGGCCTTATACTTTCATGCCCCCTCAAACTGAGTATGGGAGAAACTTGAACATTCAGTTTGTGACGTAGAGCTTGGAAGGGACGACGAGCCAGAGAATTAGTAAACGTATCAGCAAGCTGTTGCTCAGCAGGAATGTGTTGAACTTCCAACACACCAAGCGCAACACGTTCGCGAACATAATGATAATCCACATCAAAGTGTTTAGAACGATTGTGAAGAACCAGATTGGCAGTAAGGTAAACCGCAGAGAGATTGTAACACCGGAGAACAGCAGGATGAGACTGTGAGATTCCCAAATCACGAAGAACAGAGGAAATCCAGGTTAACTCAGAAGCAGTAGAGGCAAGTGCTCGATATTCAGCCTCAGTAGAGGACCGGGACACCGTCGGTTGACGTTTAGCAGACCAAGAAACAACATTTGAGCCTAGCAAGACACAGATGCCAGAAGTGGAACGACGTGTGTCCTTGCATCCTGCATAGTCACTGTCACTATAGGAGACAAGGTAGAGGTTTGTGTGTCTGGAAATATGCAGACCCATCGCAGAGGTACCACGAAGATACCGAAGAATGCGTTTGAGAAGACCAAAATCAGATACCGTGGGAGAGTGCATCCATTGACAGACGAAGTTAACGGCAAATTGGATATCAGGACTCGTGATGGTCAAGTATTGGAGTTTCCTAGCAAGACTGCGAAAATAGGATGGCTCAGAAAACAATCGAGTATCACGAAAAACATGATCAAGACGTTGCGGCAATGGAGTGTGACAAGAATTGCAGGTGGACATATTGGCATGATGAAGGATCTCTTCAGTGTATTTGGTCTGATGGAGGAACAAGCCTTGAGGATAAGACTATGCTTGGATCCCAAGGAAGTAATGCAGGTTCCCTAAATCTTTCATTGCAAAGCGGGAAATGAGCTCAGCAATGAGAGATTTAAACAGAGTAGGGTTGGATCCAGTGAGCAAAATGTCATCAACATATAGTAAAAGGACCATAGTGTTACCATTACGATGATAAGTAAACAGAGAATGATCATCTCTACTACATATGAAACCGAACTCCAAGAGATAATTGCTGAACTTGTCATACCAGGCACATGGAGCTTGCTTCAAGCCATATAAGGCCTTTTTCAAAGAGCAGACATGATTGGGATAAGCAGCATCTTCGAACCCCGGTGGCTGAATCATATAGACTTGTTCCTGCAAATCACCATGAAGAAATGCATTCTTCACATCAAGTTGAGTGATATCCTAGTTCTTTGCAGTGGCAACTGTGAACACAATGCGGATTGTAGATGTCCGGACCACTGGAATATAAGTCTCATTGAAATCAACTCCAGGTTCCTGATTGAAACCTTTAGCAACAAGGCGGGCCTTAAGTTTGTTCACCGTGCCATCTGCATTGAGTTTGACCGTAAACACCCAGCGACACCCTAAGATATTCATGTCAGCAGTAGCAGGGGTCAATGACCATGTATGATTCTTGTAGATGGAGTCAAGTTCATCGAGCATAGCTTGTCGCCACCCTGGATGAGCCAGTGCCTCGGCTACACTTGTGGGAAGAGAGGGGATGGTTTTACTCGCCACAAGAGCATACCGTGGATTTGGTTTGCGAATGTCGTCTCTAGACCGTGTTGTCATTGGGTGAGTTGAGATGGTGGTAATGGTATTGTCATCAGTAACAAGTGATGAAGAAGAATACATGTCCTCTGTGGTGAGAGTGGAGTCATTATCAGAGGGTGAAGAAGGAAGACTCGGGGATGCACATAGTGTGTCATCTTGAGGATATTCCACCACACAATCAAGAGATATCGTACTACTCGGAGAACTAGTTGTAGATTGTGGTGAGATAATTGGCAAGGTGCGGAACTGAGTGTCAGCAGATTGCCAAGCCCCAAGTAGACCAGTTTTATGTTGTGTAACAAGCTCCCTATACTTGTCCATAAAGGGAAATCACGATTCATCAAATATAAAGGTGTCTATTAGTGTAGACACGACCGGTTGGCGGGTATTGGCACCTGTATCCCTTGTATTGAGGGTGATATCCGAGAAAAACACACTGGAGAGAATGAGGTTCAAACTTGTGTTGAGTAAACGGCCGAAGACAGGGATAACACGCAGCACCAAATATAAGGAGAAAAGAATAATCCGGTTTCTTGTTGAATAGCTTCTCATGTGGACTATGCTGGTTTAAAACCTTAGACGGAAGCAGATTACCGATAAAGTTAGCTGAGTAGAACGCCTCAACCCAATACTTGAGAGATGTTTTGCTATGAAACAACATTGATAACCCGAGCTCAGTTAAGTATCGATGTCTTCGTTCGGCTATACCATTTTGTTGGGACGTTGCTGGACATGAGATGAGATGACGAATACCATGTTCTGTAAGTGTGTGCGAAAGCGACCGCTTATAAACTCACCACCACTATCACTTTGAAAAACCTTTATCTTTCTACTGAACTGATTTTCAACTTGTTTTTGAAAACCAATAAACACATCACAAAAATCAGACTTTGCTTTAAGAGGAAAGATCCATGAATAGTGAGAAAACTCGTCCACATAGACAACATAATAACGAAAATCCTGAACTGATACAACCGGGGAAGGACCCCAAAGATCACAATGTAGTTGATCAAGAGGGTTCATAACATTTAAAGTAGAAGAATAAAAAGGAAGTTGACAACTCTTTCCCATTTGACAAGGTTCACAAACGGAAGTAGTGTTGCTCTTATTGATGGGAATTGCCTTGCTGGTTTAGAGAAGTTGAAGAACCTGAAGATTTGCATGACCAAGACGTTGATGCCACACTATGTCACTCGCAGCAACTTGTCGATTTGAATAAAAAGCTACAAACTCTGGATTCCTCAACACATAGAGCCCTTCACTACGGGACCCTCTTGTCACAACCTTATGAGT
Organism: Camelina sativa; assembly: GCF_030686135.1. NCBI lineage: Eukaryota > Viridiplantae > Streptophyta > Magnoliopsida > Brassicales > Brassicaceae > Camelina > Camelina sativa. Next base: position 13,932,675 of record NC_141893.1, read on the forward strand.
GTATAAATCAATGATATATACAACATTAGAGTCAAAGAAGACACCACAGGGGTAGTCATCACACAACTTGGAAACTGAGAGTAAGGACTTGTGCATTGACGGACAAACAAGAACATCACAAAGAGGAATACTACCAGAGGTTGTGGCAAGAGTAGTGGATCCAACATGAGTAATAGGTTGATGTGTGCCATCAGCAACAATCACATTCTCAGCCCCATTGTATGGTGTCACAGATTGGAGAGAATCCGTCGTTGGAGTGATGTGAGCAGTAGCTCCAGAGTCAGTCAGCCATTCACGACCACTGCTGTCGGAGACTTGTAATGTGGCAAGAGCTTGGGGAACATCATCACTTTGGTATGACGCATCAAACCGATTCCAACACTTAAGAGCCACATGACCAGTGCGACCACATATTTGACATACAGGACGAGGGTTAGCAGAATTACCAGACTGATTTTGATTCCAACCAGAGGAGTTAACTTGTTGGGAGAATCCTCGACCACGGGTGGAATAGCCTCCTCGTACATGATGGCCTCCACGACCTCTCTGTCCAGGACCATGACAACCACCTCTCTGAGTTTGAAAAGCAATGTGTGGTGATACCTCAGGTGGAGTCTCATAAGACTGCAGCTTCGAATCAAAACCAGAGATTTCCAAGACGACATCATTGAACGTTGGAGATGGAGTGCGAGACATTGAACTTTGAAGAACTGTGGCTATGGGGTCATACTCGCGGCTTAGCCCATTAAGAAAAGTAAAAATCTTCATGTTCTCATCGACTGGTTTGCCAATGGAGCTTAAACTGTCACACACAGCCCCAAACTCACGGCAATAGGTGGTAAAGTTTTTACCTTTGATGTTTAGGAGCTGCAACCGGCGTTGCAGGTCGAATTCGAGAGCAACGGAGCTTTTGTTGAAGTTTCCGGCAAGAGACAACCAGACATCTTGAGATGTGGGCAGGGCATGAACTAGCCCCAACACTTCTTCAGAAAGAGTACCAAATATCCATGACTTTATGAGCTCGTCTGTATAGATCCGAGCTTCATACTCCGGATTTGGAGCTTCGACGGCGTTAGTGACTGTAATCGCCGGAGGTTTTGCGACAAACCCATCGACAAAACCAAGAAGTCTTTGACAACGAAGGAGAGATTCAAACTGGGTTTTCCAGAGAAGATAGTTGCTATCACTCAGTTTTATTGTGACTGAGCTAGCGACGTGGAGAGACGACGGAAACGGGTAAGGACCAGGACGCTCTGCCATGACAGCACCGGTTAGGGTTTAAGAGAGCTCTGATACCATGTGAAAAATAGAGAAACAAAGGAATTTACTGAATAATACTTTTCTTATTAAACTTCCTCTCTCAACCTACAATGAACCCATAGGGCTTACATATATAGAACCAAGAGAACATTCTAGAGTACTACAAGAGTATAAGATCGGCTGCCACTTGTCTAACATCTAGCCACACACCTCAGTCAAGATTTCATTGAACTGATTAGCTAATACTATGGGTGAGCAGCTAGTTGGAGTAGCCGTCGTCATGCTCTGCATCGGCTGTGAGATTGTCGGCATATGTTCCGGGGAAGGACACTGTAACGGAGAAGGACCACTCTGTTTCTGATGCAGAGAAGGACCACACTTATATTGAGGAGATAACGACTTGTGATCAGATGGACTTTGAGAAGGCTTTGCAGGTTGGGTCTGTTGCCTTATACTTTCACAATCTTATATAAAGCATAATCTCATGTTCAATGTTAGATCCCCTCCCTGTTAGAAACAGTTATATAAAAAGGATCTCATATTTTCTACTATAATCATAACTTATGAATATGATCCAAAGTTAGTATATCACTGTATCACAATTCCAAAATTATGTTGTAGTCTAAATGCTAACATGCATGATTCTAATGCCGATTTATAGATATCCTAAAAGATCAAAGCAATAAACATGATGATATACCCTATACTATACTCTATACCTATACGCATCAAAACAATTTTAATGCAATAAGACTAGCCGTTGTACTTTACAATGTCTCACACTATATGCAAGTCAGTCTAACATCTTAAACATAATGAATGTGTTTCAAAACTTACATGGTCCTATGACAAAGCTGACGAATGAGATTTTGTGTCACCTAATTAGATCTCTGTAGGGGTATACGATGGGCATCAATGTTTTGTATGTGAGATTTATGTGATGATTTAGACGTTCACCAACGTAAACTCAAGTACCTAACCTAGACTTTGGTGTGTCAAAACATAATAATTCATTATTCGACCTTATGATGTACTGACTCCAATTTAAAAGTTTCTTTGTTTTGGCTTCCAACTTCTAAGAGTGTAGGATACTATGATGATGACAACGTACCCATCAATCATCTTATCCAACTCGTGATGTATATTTTGAACATTCAAGTGGTCGGAATTATCAAAACATCATAATTTATTATTCTGATTGTATTTTTCTTTAAAATTGATGCATTCGATTTCCAACAGTAAGATGATATACTAATAGTTAGAAGTTAGCCATCGAGACCACCTTCTTCAATTCACAGCACTAAAGAAGGTAAAGAACCTTCCTATATAGCAGTACAAGGCCTTCTGTCAACGCTAAATTTGCAAATTGTTAGTAGTAAATGGCTTCTGTCAGCAATGCATTAAAGGGTTTTCTTCGGCAATTAAAGACTTTTCGATATTTTGTCACTAAATGAGCAAATGGTCTTTTGCCATTAACCAAAGATCATTCCGAAACACTAATTTTCCCTTTCCTTACAAGTCGATGCTCTTTTAGTGCCCACGATTACAATTCCTTAGTTCCTCCCCCCAAAAAAAAAAAAAAATCCTTAGTTTTCTATATCAAAAAAAACACAAGAATAGTTGTAACATTATAAAAACATAAAAACAAAAGAAAAAAAAAGATAGAAGAAAAAAGAATAGGATATCCAAATATTTTTTGAATAAAACCCATTCATGGCCAATATTTATTCAAAAACGTTTTCTAACATAGTTATAAATACATTCGAATCATCTGGAATTAATTAGGTGAATAATAAAAAACGAAGTGAGTATAGGTAAATGTCAATTGTTATTAGAAAATGACAAAAACGTACCAACAAAATATTGGTGAAATGTAACACATTATTTTAAAATATCATTCTAAAAGTATGTATTCATTTGGTACTTTCGTCAATGGATAAATTGATATTTAACATATAAATAATTACGCAGAATATTTTTTGTATTATATTTTTTTATCGTAACGTTGTATTTTAATTTAATAGATATATATTTATGCAACGAAAATCAATATTTTTTTGAATTAAAATAAATTAATATCAAAATAAGACTCGTGTTAAAACACTTAAATACTATGAGTAAACTACACAACATTTCTATTAAACTACACAAAAAAAAAATAGACAAAATAGATAAATTGATATTTAACATGTAAATAGTTACGTAGAATATTTTTTGTGTCACAATTTTTTTATTGTTGTGTTCTAATTTGATTAGATAATATGTTTATGTAACAAAAATAAATATTTTTTTGAAAAAAATAATAGACAAAATAAGATTCGTGTTAAAACACTTAAAAAGCTATGAGTAAACTACAAAACATTTCTTAAACCAAAATATCCTCTTGCTATTTAAAAAAAAATTGTTGGAAAAGAATTTGCCATTCATCACAAATACAGAAATACTATACTTTATTTATGTGTCAGAATGCTCTATCCAAGTAGAAACTTCGACATTTCTTTGTTTGGAAGGTTTTAGTCCTTTATAGTTTATATCTTGGATAGTTGGATGATATTGGAATACGCTATTGTAATCTTAACAAACATAATACACTGTTATAACTTCTCTTCACTTGTTTTTAATCTTAGCTTTCTTTCAATCTTTTCACTTGGCACTTGGATGTTCTCATACCAAAAATGTTTTTCGCTTTAGATTCTTGTCTTCTAAATAAGGCCGATAAAACGAATGCCTCTTTGTTGATGTTTGAAAAACACTTTTGTCTTTTGGAGCAATGCTGCGGTTAGTAACGATTTAATGTCTGTGGAATGAGTTGTATTGGTTCGGTCCTTTTAGCAACACTGAGAACAAAGTTACAAATTGTTCGAGTGTCCTACAATTTGTTTTTTATAATCAAAATGTCGTAACGGATAATCATAGAAATATCTAATGTATTATATATAAAAAAATACCACTTCAATCTTATGAATTTAAAATACGAAAAAGAAGAAAAATAGAAACATAATGATGGATTTAGAAAGGAACATGTATCATCAGATCAAACATTAAGCAATATATTAAAATTAAATGAAACCAAGTGGAGGAGAAATACATTTATTGCTTCTAAGTTCAAAAACTATGTAGTATACTACCTTTGAAGCTAACACTGTCCAAATCATGATTTTAATTAAACCACACGATTCATATGTAGTTACACGGTTATTTTAATCTTCATTATATTTACTAGCTTATTGCAGCCAAATGTCTACTTTTTTCACCAAATATTTTTACTTTCTTGTTTGTGGCTAGGCCAAAACAAAAACACAAGATATTTTACTCGAATCCGCATGCCAAACATAAATTACAGCTCTCTCAGTTCTCTTTTTTTTTTTAAAAAAAAAAGAAAAACTTATTATTACAGCTCAATCAATGTGTAGGAGGGACAAGAATGATGAGTTTGGTTTGGAAATAAGTAAGTAATATTCTTTGGAAGTATGGGTTGGGACAAGAGCCCCCAAGAGAGAAGAGAAGAGAGTGTCGTCTAAAAAATTACAAGTATTTGTTGTTGTGAAAGAAGAAGAAGAGTGGTTTGGGTGGAGGTCCACAAAAACAAAAAGGCTTTTCACGCGTGCTAAGGGAGCAATCCTACGGTCACCATCATGCCCGCATTAAACGGAAACCATTTGAGAATTTTGTTTCATCCAACGGCTCACACTACCCCGTGTTTGACTCTCTTCTGTCCATCCCCTCACGCGTGCTCCCCCATCCATTACCACTATTCCTTACTACTACTATATTTTATTTTATATACTCATCAAATGCTACACTCACTAACATCTCTTTTCATATTATTGTTGTTGTTTACAAACTTATTGCAAATGTATGTATGCCAATTCATAAAACAAAACAAAAAACCATCGACATAGTGATTTACATGGGTTTTACACTGTCATCCTCCTAATGTATTCCATCATTACATAATTTGGATTCTTATAAAAAAAATAAAGAAATAACATTTTTTATAAGTTATTAGATGGTTATTTTTTTGGATTTAATTATGGAGATTCTTACAGAAAATGCAATGATCTAAGAATTTTTTTACGAAAATGTCATTTTGCTAAATTATGATAGATTTCCCATTTTTTCACACTTTAAAATATCAACATTTATGATTTTTTTGTTGCTAAAATACATATTTTATAACAAATACTAAACTTTAAGAACAGATAAAATTGATTAAACCCAAACATAACGTGTTAGACACATGTTTAATTGTATTTTTTTAACCTAAAAAATCGTAAATCCATATAATTTTAAACAAAATAGCAAAATCATTAAATATTATCATGAAAAATGACAAATTCATAAATAATTCATTTAAAATGTGTCATCTACTCCTAGAGTTTTTTTTTTCTTTTTTCTTAAATGTATATTACTCGTAAAAAGATGAATTTTGTCCAAGATTGTGTATTTTTTTATCTTGGATGAATCAAGGGAGTGCAAAATCTTGTTTTGATAACTCCAAAAATTCCCACTAAAAAGTTTAACATCTTTTTTGCTTACACATTTATAAATAAACAAAACATGTTATTAGATTCACGCACGAAAAGCGTGAAAGTAAATTAATAATTAAGTAAAAAAAAAAAATACTAAATACTTATATATATTAAAGAGTCGATGTAAGTGAGATGAGTGACTAGTGAGGTGAAGTGTGTGTGAGTGATTTAAACCAAACCAAACCAAACCAAACAAAAACAAACAAACCGCACCAGAAAAAGAAAGCCACGCTTCTCTGTCACTTGCTTCCTTATTTCTTCTCTCTCTCTCTCTTCTTATTTTTTGCCACACATCATCATCATTCTCTTCTCTCTATTAGATCGTCTTCTTCTTCTTCTCCCTCTCTTTCACAATTAAGGAAAAAAAAAAAAAACAAGAGTCTTCCCGAATTTGATCAGAACCTTCAAAACAAAAAAAGCTTAAGTTTTTACGCATCATCGATTCATTTCCATCCAAAGGGTTCTGATTTCTTTTACGGTATGTTGTTTCCTGCCGCCGCAATTTCTGACTTTTATTTTTTGGGGGGCTTTTATTTTAATTGGTTTTTCACTTTGATGGTCGTTTGGATTACTTGAATAGCTGTTTTTATGGTTTATTTCCTCAGATGATTGCTAAAAATTTGATTTTTTTTTGCTATTGAATGTTCTGTTCTTTCTTTGTTCTATGTTTTGTTTGTGTTATTCTGAATAAAAACTATTCATGATCGATCTTTTCCCCTCGACAAGTCAAACTCTTTTGTTAATGTTTTGTTTCGTCTACGTGTTCTGTTTTCTTTAAACAGAGTTGTTATTGATTTTGCTTTGTGATCACTATGGCATTGAAAAACATTTTATCGTGGATCCGATGTTTATGTCTTTAGTCATGCTGCTGTGTTACTGTTAATTGTCCCCAGCAGATACATAAAGTTGTACTCTTTTATTTCTGAATCATGAATTAGACATCTCCCATGTTTTAGTTTCTCTGTTTTGTTTTCCAACTGTTTTTTTTTTTTTCTACCTCGAAGTTAGTGCCTTTCGACTTCATATACTAATATTTGAATAGAATTGTTGGTCCTAAGTTTTTTTGTTTGTTTGTGCAGTTTGTGAGAAGAGGAACGGTTATTGGATACACTTAATAACTGAAGTTTTAATAGTGGAAGAACCAAAGATGCCCTGGACAGCCTTCTTCATGTTTTTCAACAGGACTTGCACTCGTCTCGTTGTCTTTTTCCTCGTTATTCTGTAAATTTTGTTCCTGTCAGGTGAGCAGCTTGTGTGTTTGTTTTTTTAACTTCATTCCAATTCCATATCTTGTGTTTTCTAGCCTGCTATTACTAAGCCATTAATGTCAAGTCTTTTGTTTTTGTTTTTGTTTTGCCTCTTGATTGAGCACTTACCCTTCATAAAACTGATTATCTTTAAGTTTAACAAATGTAACAATTTGGTTTCTTCTTGCATTTGTGGTGCCATGTGGGAAAAGATTTCTTCATTACAGCTTCTTGTGTTTAAACAATTGGTGTCCCATTCTTGTTTTTGCAGGTGTTGTTTCCGGAATTCGGAATAGCTCTTTGTTTGTTGTGCTTATTTTACTGGTTAGTGTGAGAATGTGCATTGTTGTAAACAAGAAGGGAAACCGATCATTGAAGGAAATAGGAACTTTTATGATGACTACATGTTTCATTGCTAATTACCAATCCGTTCAAGTTTGCCAGGTAACATTGCCACTCCTTGATTTATTCTCTCTCCTAACACTTTTAACGCTTAGGCAACACACATGTATGCCATTTAAAAGAACTTTGTTCCTCTTGATGGTATGTTAGATGTTTAGTGTAAACCAGAGTGTGTCTGATATTCAACCTTTCTTGTAAATCATTGCAGGCTGAATATTTCAGACAGTTGCTTAAGCCTGTAACGTAGTCTGTCGTTTGGAGTTTTCGAGAATTTGTTTTTTTGGGCGGCTATCTACTTTTGATTTCGAAAGAATTATTGTGAGGTATTAAGAGTCTGGTTTTCTGAAGAGCTGTCTGTGGGGGGAGCTTCTGGTTTGTTGAAGAGTAAGGGCACTGGTGGAAAATTCGTGAGATCTTTAGTATGATGGCCATAACTTGATCTAGCATTTGTGTTCGACTGTCAACTTAGTTTAGTAGTAACTGAGCAGCTGGAAGCTTTACAAAGGCGAATCAATCGGTAGTAGAAATTTTGAAGCAGCTTGCAAGTTTGAGGTGTACAACTTTGTTATTTCTCTTTTGTGTTTTCACTTTTTACCTTTGCACGGGGTTTTCTGATGCAGAACAACAATCAGTATCCTCACTTCTCAGATGAAGTGGATGACAGAAACATGCACCACAACCCGTATGCATCAGGGTCATCCTTTGATGCTTTGTTCCCACCATGCGCAAAGTTGCCATACCATGGTGTTGAACTCCAACCGTCTGAGGTCTGTCCAAAGAATTTTGTCATCTTCGATCAAACATACGACCACAGCCAAGTGATGTACCATCCTGAGCTGACTCATAAGCTCATGAACAACCCATCATTGAACGCATTAGCTTCGACGTTTCAGAACGAGTATGTAGGTTCGACATATCAGAACGAGTATGGTGGGGGAAGTTATTATGGTAACTATGAACAAGAAGTTTCCTCTTCTCATCAAGAGGATCCGAATGAGATTGATGCCCTCTTGAGTGCAAATGAAGATTACGAAGATGATGACAATGAAGGTCATGAGGAAGGTGATTCAGAAGAGGTCAGCACTGCTCGTAATTCTTACAGAGATTATGGAAATAGTTCAGCTGAATCTTGTTGTTCCAGCTATGGTTATAACAACAACAACAACAACAGCAACAGCAACAACAACTCAAGGAAACAGAGTTTATCGGGCAGTGCTAGTAGTAGCAATGATGGGAAAGGACGGAGAAAAATGAAGAAAATGATGGGAGTGTTGAGGAGAATTGTCCCGGGAGGAGAACAGATGAATACAGCTTCCGTTCTTGATGAAGCTGTTCAGTACCTCAAATCACTTAAATTCGAAGCTCAGAAACTTGGCGTTGGACATTACTCGAACCAATCTTGAATACTAGCGATATCAGTTCTTCCATCGCATATTGTTACTTGGGAGTTACATAGGTCCAGCGCTATCTGGACCTCTCTCTCTTTATTCCTCCCACTCTCTCCTCTCTTCCTTTTGCAGGATGGGATCTACTACATTACATTGTCTCTCTCTCTCTTTCTCTCTATATATTTTGCGTTTTGTGTTTGGTGTTGCTTCGATGGGTTTGCACAAGTGCTTAGTGGATTTGATTTGAGCTTTTGATTTTGTATTGTTTTAACTTTTCAATGTACTCATTTATGACAATGAACAATTTATGTTTAGTGATTTGCTTAGTATGTGACCAACTGTGTGATTCATTTGCTTCTTGTTTTAAGCATTTGATCTGTATGACTCACTGAAACAAAAGCAAATAAAATAACATGTTTAGTTAGTTAAACATTTCAATTCAATTCCACATACCATTAACCGGGGTTTTATATACGTATCGACATTTCAATTCTTGATGGATTTAACTAGGTTAAACATAAACCGGGTTTGAAAATTGGTTTATGATTACCAAAGAATTCGAACCAAGAGAGAACACAAATAGATACAATTTGCATGGTAATGGATTCCAACGCTTTGATTTTTCCTTGTAGTTATATACTTATATAACTCCTATTCTCCTAACGTAGCAAAGATTCTCCACAATCCCAATTTGAGAATTGGAACCATCTCTTTCGATCGAGATGGTTTAAAGAAGGCTTCATCAAGAAACCAATGACAACCATCACAAAGCTCACCAAAGCCACTTTGACAGTAGATAGAACAACAACGAAATATATTAGTACAATGGGAGGAACACATATCATGAGTTCATAACCGAATCAACAGTACCAACTGGTATCTTGTACGGTCTCGATGCATCCGGATATAACATCCTCATCCTTATAGAATTTGAGAAAGATTTGAAAGACAAATTATAAGAATAACTCTCTTATTGCTTAAGAAAAAATAACTCAAAAACTAAAGCTCCTTCTCTTACAAATCTCTCTTTCTCTCAAAGCTCACAACTCATATATATTATGCTACAAACCCAACATCTCCTTATATATAAATCTCCATAGTATATTTTCCTAATCGTAATAGGAAAACTTTTTATAATATTCTATTTAGATATCTCCTAAATATAATCTCCAATTTCCATTTCTTGGTTAGCTTGGTCTCCAAGCTTACTTCAAGCTTACTCCAAAATTTTCCCTCCTAAGCTTGAAGTCTTCTCCTCCAATATCTTTAACACCAATGAGCTCCCTCATTTCCTTGTACTTGATCCTTCCAAGAGCCTTTGTCAAGATGTCCGCTTTCTGCTTATCTCCGGGAACATGCTCGACCTCTATAATCCCATTCTCCAAACACTCCCGTATAAAATGAAACCTTGTGTGTATATGCTTGCTGCGTCCATGAAACACGGGATTTTTAGTAAGTGCGATCGCCGATTGATTGTCTATTCTGATAGTGACAACTCCACACGACGTCTTAGTGATCTCTTTGAACAAGTCATGAAGCCAAATCGCCTGCCTTGCTGCTTCAGTGGCAGCCATGAACTCGGCTTCACATGAAGATAGTGCTACAGTCTCTTGCTTCTGCGAACACCAAGTTATTAAACTCCCTCCAAGATAGAACACATGCCCAGTCGTACTCTTGCCATCATCTGGATCCACATTATGGTTGTTGTCACTATAACCGACTAAGCATGGATTCTTTGAAGTCGACCTTGTGAAAGTTAACCCATATGCAATAGTCCCTTGCAAATACCTCAAGCACTGTTTCATTGCTGCTCCATGAGACTCCTTAGGATTTTGCATGTAGCGACTTAGTACTCTGACACAAAAGGACAAGTCAGGTCTTGTGTGTAGCAAGTAACGAAGACACCCCACATTCCTTCTATAACTCGTAGCATCAATATCTTTCTCCTTCAGTGCTTTTGACAACTTCAACCCTGCTTCCATGGCTGTCTGAACCGAATTGCAGTTTGACATTCCAGCTTCCTCCAAGATTTTTAATGCATAGCGATTTTGGCTCAGGGTTATGCCATCCTTATGTTGCTGCACCTCAATTCCAAGATAGTAAGTTAACTGGCCGAGATCACTCATTTCAAACTTAGTTGCCATTTCTTTCTTGAAGTCTCCTATACCATTGATACTTGTTCCTGTGACGAACAAGTCATCAACATATACTACAACTAGAAGCAAGTCATGGTTCACCTTTCTCTTATAGACCGATGGCTCTTTAGAACACCTTTTGATTTGGAGCTCCTTGAGAACTTTGTTCAAATTCTCATTCCAAACCCTTGGAGCTTGTCTAAGCCCATGCAATACCTTTTTGAGTTTGTACACCTTATTCTTGCACCCCTTTTCTACGAAGCCCTCAGGCTGCACCACATAAACCGTTTCTTTTAAGTCACCATGCAGGAACGCCGTTTTTACATCGAGATGATGTATATCCCAACCGTTTGATGCAGCAAGACTGATAAGAAGGCAAATTGTCTCAATTCTAGCAACCGGAGCAAACACATCCTCAAAGTCGATTCCATATCTTTGCACGTACCCCTTTGCAACGAGCCTAGCTTTGTATTTGCTTACACTGCCATCTGAGTTCCTTTTGAGCTTAAAAACCCATTTAAAACCTATTGGCTTCACTCCTTGTGGAAGTTCAACAAGATCCCAAGTATGATTCCTTGTAATCGAGTGAATCTCATCTTCACACGCTCTCAGCCAATGTTCTGACTCTTGTGCTTCATAAAAATCTCTAAGCTCATCATCCATACTCATTAATAAGCGTTCGCCTTCTTCTTCTGCTAATAAGATGTAATCATCGAGGTATTTTGGCTTCGTGATTACTCTCTGAGATCTCCTTAGCTGCGGGTGTTCTGCATCAGTTGGTTCGTCGTTATAATTATCTTTGCTTCCTTTATCACTTTCCTCTATTCCTCTATTATCGAATCATGTATCCACGTTTTCAGACCTTGAATCATTAGTGTTGGAAGAAAAAAGTTCTCCAGTCCTTTTCTCTCCACTTGCTACTTGAATTCCATGGTTTCCGAAAATTCCAAAACCAATGATAAAATCTCCAGTTGCAGCTTCATCAGTGTTGTTTTGGTTCCAATTCTAGCTCTTTGTTTCATCAAAGACAACGTCCCTGCTTAATACTACCTTTCGTGTGCGTTGATCATATAGGCGATATGCCTTTGATCCTAGTTTTGTGCCTAGGTGGACTAACATTCGTGACCTATCATCCAATTTCTTCAAATGAGACGACTCTGTTTTGGCATAACAGATACAACCAAAGACTCGAAGATGGTTGAGATTGGGCTTTCTAGACCGAAACAACTCGTACGGTGTCTTATCATTGATTGTTCTCGTAGCAATACGATTCAAGAGGTAGGTGGAGTGTCGGATTGCTTCTCCCCACAGAAAGTTTGGTACACGCATATGCTTCAGAACACTTCGAGTCATCTCCATCATGGTTCTGTTCCGTCTCTCAACAACTTCGTTCTGTTGAGGAGTGTATGGAGCTGTAAGATGTCGCCTAATACCTGAGTTGCTGCAGAAGTTATTGAATTCTTCGGAAACAAATTCTCCTTCTCTATCGGTTCTGAAAGTTCCTATGCGTTCCTCAGATTCTTGTTCCGCCAAGCTTTTGAACCTTTTAAATTTGTTGAAAGCTTCACCCTTTTCTTTCAACAAGAGGGTCCACATGTATTTAGTGTAGTCATCTATAAGAACAAAGATATATCTGTTCCCAGCCATTATGTTAGGCGATATAGGACCGCAAAGATCACCATGCACTAGCTCAAGAGCTCTGCTTGCTCGATAGAGAGTTGCTTGTGGGAACGTTTTCCTTGTTTGTTTGCCGAGTAGACATGAACCACAAAGTTCTTTTCGAAAATTGTCCAGTGGAACTCGCATCACTAGCTCCTTTTGTACCATGGACTTCATTGTCTCAAAGTTTATGTGGCCTAGCCGTGCGTGCCACCTACTGCAATCACTTACTGTTGTTGAATAGAAGCACACTGAATCTCTTATTCCCATGCTCACCTTGTACAGACGGTTTCTTGATCTAATTGCTTTGACAAGCAATTTTCCATCACGATCATGCATTGTTAGATTATCATCCTTCATTCTCACATCACAACCTGACTCGGTTGCCTGTCCAAGACTGATAATGTTGCTCTTCAGATCAAGAATGAAATAAACCTCAGACATTATTCTCGTTTCTCTGTTCTGATCTACGAACTCGATCAAACCCTTACCCTTGATGTCTATGCGCGAGTCATCCCCAAATCTAACTTTCCCAGTAATTGTTTCATCAATTTCCTTGAAGAATCGACGGTTACCAGTCATGTGGTTGCTAGCTCCGTTATTAAGGTACCAAACATTGTCATCTCCGGTGTTAGTCTCATATTTGCTTGGTATGATCTTCCCTTCATTACCTCGTGTATCATAAGTTCATCCGTTTCTGTTGTGCTCTTGTTATCAGTCTCTAGTGCTTCTTGAAGTTTAAGTAATCGATCGGGACAGTTTGAAGCAAAGTGCCCTGCTTTGTCACACCGATAACAAATAACTTTGGAGGTATCTCTTCCGCCACCAGATCTTCCGCGGCCTCTTCCTCTTCCATAGAACCGTCCGCCACGTCCTCTACCTCTAAAGTCTCCTCCGTAATCACGAGAGTATTGAGTCGCTTGTGGTTATGTATCTGCATACATGAGTTTGCTCTGGTCGTCTTGTGCTTCTTCTTCCTTGGAAATACGTTCTTCATAGGTCTTTAATCGGCCTATAATATCTTCAAAGCTTGTACTCTTTAGGTCTAGTACTTGCTCTAGTGAAGCGACGATATGGATATATTTCTTACGAGGAAGATTCTTAAGAAATTTCTTCACGATCTTGGATTCTTCAATCTCTTCTCCTAGTGAAGCTGATTTGGAAGCAATCTCCGATAACTTGCCTGCAAAGTCATCGATACTCTCTGTATCCTTCATCTTCAAACGATCAAACTCGGCCATCAACGTCTGTAGTCTAGCCTCCTTAACACGTTTTGCCCCTAGGTGTCTCGTTTTTATGGCCTCCCACACCTGTTTTGTTGTATTTAATTCTCCTACTTGCAAGATGAGAGCCTCGGGGATTGATTGGAATAACAACGCTGTAGCCATGTCGTTCTTCTTACCGTCACCTGATGGTTCTTCAATGATGTCCCATACGTGATGTACTTTGAGATAGATTCTCATCTTCATAGCCCAAACCGTGTAGTTGGCAGCGGTCAGCATGGGACACTTGATTGAAGAAGAACCTCCGTCTTTTAGTTTTGCTAACTGTGTGTTTGATGATTCCGTGATTTCCCCCATGATGTTCTTGCACGTCCTGTGATGATTCCTTCAAAGCTCTAATACCAAATATAGAATTTGAGAAAGATTTGAAAGACAAATTATAATAATAATTCTCTTATTGCTTAAGAAAAAATAACTCAAAAACTTAAGCTTTCTCTCTTACAAATCTCTCTTTCTCTCAAAGCTCACAACTCATATATATTATGCTACATGATATGCTCAAATTAAACCCTAGAGCTACTCTCTCAAATTAAGAGGTCACTGTAATACTTAGGGGTCGAATTCCACAAGGACTCTAGACTACACAATAAATTATAGAGTTTTATGATTACGCTAAACAAGTTGATTTAAATAAGAAAAGCAATGCAAAATATTAAAATAAAGCTGTTGTAAATTCAAAGGATTAAAAAGCTAGGTCTAGGGAATTTCTCAGGAAATTATGAAATATTAAATCAATCAATAAATTAGGATTCAAGCAATTATAATCAGATCTAGAACTCTAAACACTTTTGTAAAATAAATCAGTTCTCACTGCAAATATTATCTAAATTTAAAACCAGAAAATCCAAATCTCTTTGTAAAATTCTAGGTTAAAAATCAGCTTTAAAAACAGATTTAGATTGTTCACAAAATTACTAAATCAAATCTCTTTGCAGAAAGTAATTTTGCTCATCAAATGTTTTATCAGAAAAATCAATTATATTCTCACATCTATGATGAAGATCTAGGTAATCAATCAAGAATTAATATGAAGAACAACCTATGATGAAGATCTAGAAAGATAATGAATCTTAAATAAACAGATCTAATAAATCATAAAATCCCTGTGAAAAACTTTGAACCTAACAAGCAAACTACTCAGACATATTCAATGAAGAACAAAACATAATTCTGAATAATAAGCAATTGAAATTAAAAGAGTAAAGAGGGAGTTTATGAATTCTTCTCTCAAAGCAGTTCAGATCTCTCTCCCCCAAAAGCTCTCAAAATCTCACAGGGTTGCAAAAAATAAAACTTGCTAGAATAAAACTTAAGGGTTTCTAAAACCTAAAAATACTATTTATATGTCTAAAACACGTTAGGGACTTATGTTGCAATTATGGAAAACTTCAGGGCAGATTTGTAAAACTTCCAAAACTTGTCTCTTGCGGCTACACATGGTGTCGATCGATGCTAAGGCATTGTCGATCAACACTCTCATCCTTCCTCTGCTCCAAGTTCTCTTCCTTAGCTGAATTTCCCCAAAATCTCTCTAATTGCTCCATTTTGCTCCTTTCATGCCAAAATCCTAGAAAACCTATTAAGACTCTAAAACGTCCTAGAAAACAAATCAAAAGACTCCTTATATCATGGTTAAAAACCATAAAAATCATGATATATCACTACAAACCCAACATCTCCTTATATAAATCTCCATAGTATATTTTTCTAATCCTAATAGGAAAACTTCTTATTCTATTATATTTAAATTTCTCCTAAATATAATCTCCAATTTCTATTTCTTGGTTAGCTTGGTTTTCAAACTTACTTCAAGCTTACTCCAACAATCCTAACAAATGCTATAAACTCTAAAACCATTCCAACACGGTAGAGAAAATTCTCTGCAGCTACTATCTCTTGAATGCTATTTTTTTTTGGCAGCATTCATTAAAGTAAGCCAAATTGATTTTGTATGTTATTACTTTGAGTATTATTCTATTTCTTGTTCATGAAAGCTATTTTGTTGTTGTCCTAAAAGACACGTGGAAGGAGGGGGAAGAAGTAAAAAAAAACACGAGAATTGATTGGTCCACGCAGGAAAAAAGGTCATTTGGATTGTCCCACATGTAAAAGTCGTATTTCTCCTATTTTGTTCTCGATCTACTTCTTCTTTTCTCATTGCTTTCCAAGTATTTTTCTCTCCTATGAAATCATTTCCGTCAAAAAAAAAAAAAATTGGTAATAAACAAGTAACCCAGGTTGAACATCATTAATTGCGTATTTAACATGTCTTTAAAAACGTTAATCCCCGCGCTAATTCTAGGGCAGTTTTGGGGGAAAACTAATTAAATAAAGTTGTAAAGTGTAAGATCACTCTTTTATCTTATTATATAAACCTTAGTTTTTAAAGTTAGTAATTCATATAATCGCGACATGTATCAAACATATCGATAATATTTTGACATGTGTAAAAAGAAAATTTATTTAATAATTATAGGAAAATTAATCAATTCTAAATATCAAAGGATTACAATTAACATTTTTGAAAAGTATATAAAACCAAAAGTAATCTTTTATATCACTAATTCTAATAAGAAAGTTATCTATTAAATTACTAATTTCAATAGAAAAATATATGCAATTAATAAGGAAAATATTTGCAATTTAATTGCAATTATTATATATTATAATCATATAGTAAAAAGAAATTTATACAGGAAAGTGATTAAAGTATAAAAAAGTTTAATGTGTTAAAATTAGTGATTAACCTAATATAAGAAAATCAAAATTAAAAATTAATGTAAATTTCTTAAGTTTTTCAATTGGTGAATGATTTGATAGCGTATTCAATATTATGTTATTATATAAACATTGGTTTTCAAAGTTAGTAACTCATGTGAACGTGACACTTGTCAATTTTAACAATTAAAATTTTTGTCATGTGTTATACAAACATATTTATAAATTATTAAAAAATTTAAAAATTAAGCAATTTAATAACTATAAAAATATAGTTCATATATGTAACGATTCTCCATCTTGCTGCTTCTAGTGGCCATTGTGAAGTTGTTACCTTTATGGTTAAGTTCATCACTCATCTGTGTGGACACCTATCGTTTGAGAAAAGCCAGAACCTTAACCAGATATATGCAGCGAGGAACAGTGACAACGATACTCCTCTACACGTTGCCCTTAAAGGGAGTCATGAGAATATTGCTTCTTCTTTGGTTACTGCTAACCCGCTTGTGGTCTCACTAGCCAACAACGACTGCAAATCACCATTGTACATTGCTCACGAGTCCAAGTTCACAAAACTTGTGAAAACAATGTTGAGATTGTTAGCAGCTCATGTTGGAAGCAGCAAAGTGTCCTTTGAAAGATTATCTATTCTGCATGCAGCTATCAAGGCAAATGATATTGGTATGTGTTTTTCGATTCCTGCTGATGATAATTAAGTGTTTATAGATTTCATTCTTCTCTGAATTCCTTTTATACTTCATATTTGCTAATTGATGTTTCACATGTTTGTTTGCAGATATCCTTCACGCTCTTCTTCGTATGGATCCAAGTCTCATTCACCTCAAAGACGAAAACAACATGACATGTCTCACATTTGCATCATTCATGGGATACTACTGATATATCATGGTTTTGTGGGTTTTAACCATGCTATAAGGAGTTTTTAGAATTTTTCTTTGTGTGTTTTAGGTTTTTTGTGAGTTTTTTCAGATTTTCTAGGATTTTAGCATAGATGAAACAATTTGGAACATTTTTGAGCATTTAATCGAAAGAAATCAACTTGGAATCAATTATGAGACACCATCCTTGGACCAACACCTTCTTAGCTCATGAATTAGCTTGGTCCTTGTTATAATTGATTTATTACTTTGACTATGATTTTTCGTAATTAATTTAGTCACTTTACATGATCAAACCGGGGTTTTATATACGTAACGGCATTTCAATTCTTGATGGATTTAACTCGGTTAAACATAAACTGGTTTGAAAATTGGTTTAGGATTGTACCAAAGCTAACCCAAAACACCATTGACTCAAGTTCTCTCCACTATAACGATTCGACTCAAAAGTCTCTCAGAGTTTCGCGAAATCGAGATATATAAAGTTGCAGACTTTTTTGAAATGAAGTGAGATTAGATTAGCTTAATAATGAATTGAGACTACCCTTGTTCCCAAATCTCGATTCAGTCGATTTAATTGAAGAAATCGAGAAAAAAAATGGCGTCTCCGTCGTCGTTCTGGAGCATAGCTTCTCGACAAGCTATGAACAGTGGTTTGTTTCTCACGAAACTCTACTGCTTCCTTCATGTAACCACCAACTATCTTGGATTCATGGCTTATGTGAGTCCCCCTCACCCGCAAATCTTCCCTTCTTTATCTCGTGACTCTTAACTCATCTCCGGTGTTTTAAAAATCTTCTCTTTTTTGAGAGCAGGCTTATGGTCCGAGCATGACTCCGACGCTTCATCCTTCAGGGAGTGTCTTATTAGCTGAGCGAATCTCTAAACGGTATCAGAAACCGAGTCGTGGAGATATAGTTGTGATAAGGTCTCCAGAGAATCCTAACAAGACTCCGATTAAGAGAGTTATTGGTGTTGAAGGTGATTGTATTAGCTTTGTGGCTGATCCAGTCAAGAGCGACAAATCCCAAACCATTGTGGTATGTTTTTTTGTTTCTTCTTTGACTTCACTTCACTTTGTTCTTCTTGCTTATGAATCAGATTTATGAATGAATGTTCGGTTGAGACTTGAGAGTAGTACTGAGTTGGTAATTGAGTGATTAGAGTTTTAAAAACAAGTTGTTTCAGTTTCAGTAATGCTGGTGTTTATCAGTATTGAGCTTTAGTTGTTTCAATTCTTGGAAAGTTTTTGTTTCTTTAAGATATGTTAATGCTATTGGTGTACATATACATTATAGATTGTTTAGTTTCAATTAGTTGTTGCCAAATAGAGAAGTTAGTTTGTTGGATTTGTGGCGAATTGATCTTTCGACTGATGTTTTCTTGTTTGGTTTTAGGTTCCTAAAGGACATGTCTTTGTTCAAGGTGACTATACTCATAACTCAAGAGACTCAAGAACCTTTGGTCCTGTACCTTACGGTCTTATTCAAGGCAGAGTGCTTTGGAGGGTATAAGCTTTTTTTGTAATTAACGTTTATACTATATGATCGTATGATACAAATTTAGTCGAATTAAGTGCTTTCGGCATTTCAAATGCGGTATTTGCATTTGATTTGGTGATCTGTTTGGCTGATCTTTGGTATGTGAAATTTTGTGCAGGTTTGGCCATTTCAGGATTTTGGACCGCTTGGACCAACCCCTTCTTAGCTCATGAATTAGCTTGGTCCTTGTTATAATTGATTTCTTACTTTGACTATGATTTTCCGCAATTAAATTTAGTCACTTTTACATAAAAGTTTTTTTTTTGGTATGGATGTCAAGTTTATCATATTGTGTTCAAAGTTCAAACTTCTTTTTATTTATATGGTATGAGTTTATGTTTATTATATCTTCTGAACTTTTGACTGCCATAAAAGTTCAAAACTTACAAACATTATTCTAAGAAATGACAGAAAAAGAAAGAAAAAATAGAATCAATCTAAGAATTGACTATTTTAATGCAATCTAAAATGTACCAGTCTTTTTTCATCTATATAAAACCAAATCTTCCAATCTTGTATCCATAAAATTATATTCCTAAGTTAAAAAGGAAAAAGAAAAAAAAAAACACGTACTAGTTTAAAATTTCTCTTTATTTTTGAGTAAACAAACTCATTTTTTTTTGTTTTCCACCAAAATGAGTTCCAAGAAAACCAAAGGAAAGCAAAGGATTAAGATAAAGAAAATTGAAAAAGACGAAGACAGGTTGGTCGCATTGTCAAAGCGCCGCAATGGTATCTACACCAAGCTTAGTGAGCTCGCTATTCTCTGCGGTGCCCACTTTGCATTTCTCGGGTACTCTGCCTCCGGGAAACCATACACATTCGGCAGTCCATCCTTCCAAGCCGTTGTGGAGCGGTTTCTAAACGGCGAAGCCTCCTCGTCTTCTTCTTCTTCTTTGCAACGATCGTTCTTTGATGCTCACCACAAAGCAAAGATTCAAGAACTTTGCGAACTGTACAACAGTTTGGTGGACAAGGCACGTGAAGAGGAAGCGGAAGAGATGAAGGCGGCTGCATCCGTGGAGCCGTTGCCAGAAGATGCGTGGTGGAAAGTGGATCCGATGGCGGTGACTGATGAAGAAGAGAGGAAACAGTTGCTAGAGAAGTTCGAAGGGCTCTATGAGAAACTGTGTGATGAAGTTGATGTTAGGAACCAGAGAGGAGATGCTGCTGCGGAAAATTAACAAATGATCCCTCAATAGCTATGTCGTCCTTATGATAAGGATAATCATGTTTTCTTGATTTACTTTTGGTTTCTAACTGGTCAAAAGGTTATGTGCACTCTTTAATAAAACAGAAATATTTTATCTAAATGTTATTTGGGAAAAATACAACAAAGGGAAAAAGTAAAATAATAATCAACTTCTACTATTATAAATTTATAACTAGATAGTTTACCTGTGCTACACAGCACAGAGAAATGTTTACGTGAATACTTATGTGTGTTTACAGCGATGAATTTGCCAGGGCAAGAAAATATTTACCTATTTTGATTTGTTAGAAACAAAATAATAGTTGAATTTTGTTTGATTTACTCTGTACATTTTATAATCTTATATATTTTATTTACTTACTTTTATACTCGGAGTTCGACCCATAATCGGTACCATTATTTTTGGTTTTGGTATAATATCATAATTCGTTAATTATAAATATGGTAAAGTCCAAAAAAAACACCAACAAATCTTGTATTGACCTATGATCCAGTATGACGAATTGGAGCGGTCGTGTTTAAAAATCATGATTTAACTTTATGATTTAGTTTTTTTAAGTTGTATATACTATATTTAATAAAATATGATATTTTAGTTGTGCATTTATGCAATTAAATATCTTAACATAATATTGAATATATTAAGAACAAAATAATACATTATGTCTACAAATAAATATTAGCATATCTAAAAAGAAATATGTGTAAATGTTAACAGATTTTTAGTTATTTGTCAAATACCATAGAGAATTTGTTAGAAATGCTCTTTTTGAAATACATTTTTACATTCTCACTTTTGTCCACTTTTACACAATTACACTATATTAAATTAATTTTTAGTTTTTTTTAGGTTTGGTAAAAATCTAAAAATTAATGGAGATTTTTACCAAAACAAAGAAGATTAATAAACTAAATCATAAAATCTGGTTTATTGTAGACGAAAATAGGTTTTATATTATATTTTTATTTTTATTTTGTGAGTTTCTTTGTAGATTAATGCGTTAATTTTTTTTTTTGCAATACTAAATGTTATTAGTTAAATGCTTTCTTATAATAAAATAAATAAGAGATTACATTTGGAAACAGTAAATATTTCTATTTTAAAACTGGAAACATAAAATGGTGAAAATCTTTATTAACTTCTTGACTTAAATAAATTATTAAAAGTGATGGGCAAATATTTGAAATTCGATTTTGTTTATAAAAAAATCTTTGAAGACACGATGCGAATATAGTTTAAAAAAACAGTTATGATTTTAAGTGGAATCTAATTTAAATAATATTTTGATTTTTATAATGTTTATAGAGAATAAAAATAGATATATTATCTTTAATATTTGTTTTTAATACTATTTTTCTAATGACATTTTTAGTAATATACCACATGAGAGTAGATTTATTTTGCTAACAACATTGTTTAAATAATGGTTTCTTTTCGTTACCAAAAATTTTACACTTTATCACAAAAGTTATAAAAAAAAAATTGGTAAAAGGTGAAGTTTTATACCATTTTCAAATTTGTGACAAAAGTTACAAAGAATACAAGTAGCAGAAAATACAAAAATATACAGAAGAAACATACAACAACAAAAGCAAAAACAGAAGAAGAAACACCGATTCCAAGGTGCCAAATTTGGAAATTTGCATGATTTCCACAACTCGAAAGAGCTGGAGTCCCATCCTAGTTGCCACGAGCAAACCTTAACACATGCCAGCCTTCAAAATCTCCTTATAAGGCGCCTACAGCTTCTCCGTAAACTAACACAAAAACGCAATAGCAACAGCGGACTTATTCACAAATCCGACGGTTCCAAGAGCATCTGTGGGCAACCAAAGAAACCACCTCCAGTCACCATTCCTATCGCAAACGACAAGAACCATCTCCCACGGATAAGCAATGCCATGTAGACCAAAGCGCCGCCTCTATTCTTCTCATGAAAATTCCACCTGGGATTGACGCTACCTCTAAAACTGTTACACGTAATGAAAAACACCAACAACGAACCACTGGAACAGAGAAAAAGGGAACCTGACGCATAGCCACAAACTAGCAACTACGGAAGACGCCACTGTCACCAATGTCTTCCCACAAAGCAGAGGAGACTCGCCGTTAACCGGAGAACCGGGAACCCAACCACGACAAGCCTAACAGCCACACGAACAACCAAAGCAACAAATGCAAAGCAAATTGACGCCAATGAAGCCTTTACTTGTGCCACAAATCCAAAGTCCTTCACTCTCTAGGACCAGAAGCAGGAGAAAACCGTTGAAGGAGAGACCGAGAACAACACGAAGAAACAGAAGCTTCGTTGCAAGGCCAAGGACTGGAACAACACCAACACTGAAAAGGGAGAAAGGCGAGAAGAGTCCGGCTAGCTACACCGGAATCCATAGCCACCACGGCTAGTTATAAAATTAGTCAAAGAGATGTCTCGGGAAGAGATTTAAACATCCCAAACTGTACGAGCAAATGAAGTTTTGTTATTTAAGAATCCCATATGGTTTGGGTTTATCTTCTGATTTGTTTTAGCCTTTTAGCCAAGATAGGGATCACTCCGAATTGTTCATTTAGTTTGGTTCACCGGGTTAGTCTCATACATCTTCGAATTGTTCACACACTTCATAGGGGATGCGCCAGTTGCACTCTTTTTTGAGGGTTTTAGTTTATGCGAGTTCTTTTCTTTGTCAGTTTAAACTCATGTGGATTGTTTTACTCTTGTTGTATAGATTCTTTTTTTAGTAGTAGATATAAGAAGGATCTCTGTATTAATCGTGTATTAAATATGATAGCAAGTTACTCAGTTTTTGTCATACCATGTATGATCAATCAGATTAAGAGATGTTGTCAACAAACTCGATGCAGAAAAGAGGAATTAAGAACAAGAAAATCAAGAAAATTTGAATTCTTTAAAGTCTCAAGAGTGCAAAAACTAATAAAAGATAAAACAAGAAAATCCAGAATCAAAACCAAGATAATGCATAATAATACTTCAAGATTCTACCCACAAAATTTTAAAATGACAATACCAGCAACTTTGATCCCTCGAAAAAAGTATGAAATAGTCAAATTACCTTATGATAAAAGAGAGAGAGATTCTACATGAACAAGTTAGGCCTGGAAGCCTTGTAGGTGGTCTTGAGCTTTCTGGTGGGAGGTCTAACCTTCCTGAAGACCAAAGGGAACTTGATCTTGCTGTTGTGAAACTGTTTAGTGCTCTCTCTCTTGCAGAGGTTGGCTTGGACTGTAGCTGTCTTGATGATCTGAATGCAAGGGAACCTGACTCTGTGCCTTGATGCCATCTCGGTGTACATTTGCTCCACTGCTCCGTTCAAAGTTGTGTCACGGAACTCTTTGTACATGTTATGGTAACCTGTACGACTCTGGTATCTCAGCCAGATTCCAAAGTTCTTGATCGTTGTTGGGTTCTTCTCAAAGATCTGTCACAAACAATTAGTTTTATAATGCATCAGCAGACGAATCATAATAAAGAAGTAGCCAAACATACTACACCCTAAAAAGGAATGACATATCAACATGGAGATGGTACTTCGATTACATTATGTCAAAGTCACAAACAATTCACACCATCAAACTAAAAACAAACTAATAAAACATGTTTTGAAGATAATTTCAGATGAATTTATAAACACAATCAATGGGATCAGTTGATGGAAACAAATCATGATGATAAACTAAACTCTAAACAAGAAAAAAAAAACAGAGATGAACAAAATGTCAAGAAATGTTCAATGTTACTGAGGGCATATCAACAACAATCAATACCAAACGCAAATCAATACAGATCCTTACACCATAATTCACATATCAAAGAATAGAGCAAACGAAGTATAACCTCGTTGATGGCTAGCATCTGTCCATTACTCTTCTTCACCTTCTTTTGCCTCCTCAAGAAGTACCTGAATCATCATCCAAACACATACAGAAACAATCCTTAACTCAAAGTTTGAAATACATTTTAATCCTGAAATCAAGGATGAATATGAAAATATTATGAAACTAACCAGAACTTGGACTTGGCAAGAACCTCGTTCGTAGCCCAGAGCTTCATCCTGTAAATCTTAGGTTGCTCATCCTTCTCCGTCGGGAGAGCTCTTCCGACAACCTGGTACTGGTGAAGCTGCAAAATAACAAAAATTCCGATCAGATTACGCCGAATCTAGAATACCAAATGCGCTATAAATCGCAAGAGCTCAACGAGGCATTACCCTGAAAACTCCCATTTTCGTTCTCCGCCGATGATTGAATCCTCCAGAAGAGAAACACTCTTCCTTGCAGCTTTTATATATGTGACCTAGTTTTTAGAGATGGTGAATTTTTAAAACCCTAATCTCACACTTTCGTACCAGATCCTAAAGCCCATTGGGCTTTCTAATTTCACACCCCATTTGGTCAAATACTGTACTCCTCCAAAATCATTTATCAATTTTACTGAATTTTTGATTTAATCTTGTGTTATTCAGTAGATTTAATTTTAACTTTGCCTTTCTACAATTTTTACAAATAATTTTCCCTTCTTTAAATCATTTAGTAATTTGGTCTTTTTATTCTCCACCACGACGTAGGTATGTTTCTTATGATTCCCCTGATCACATAATAGAGTTCAGCTTCATGGGAACTTTTATTTGTAGCAAAGCAATCGTCAAAGTAGACCACATAATATATATTACATGAAGAACCAAGGGAACCAACAACATACGTATTTCAGCAATATATAAGTTCGACACAGTGTTACAAAATGTTTCCTTTTGTAAATCACACTAAATCTTCAGATAACTGGTCTAATGATACATATCTACATTTTCGTGTGTACATGTAGATATATATATACATGATGTGATGTGAGTTCAGTTTTGGGGAGTAGCTTCACCAGATGTTAACATCCCCAGTCATCCCGAGCATGACGCCGATGAAATAGACAACAGACTGGAAGATTTCAGACCAAAAAAGGAAAAACGAAGATTTATGAGACATTCTGATGTTTTATCCAATGTAATGAAAAGGACAGAGAGAGGAACTCACTGCGATTGAGCAGGCAACGTAACCAGCCTTCTCGCGATGATCAACAGATGTGACTAGAATAATAAAAGCTCCGAGGTACCACGGGATCCCACCGAACAAGAAACCCATGATAAACCTGGGACCATAGACCAAAAAAAAAACCCATTAAAATTAGCATCTAGAACAAGTTTCAAGTAATAAGATGTATGCTTTTAGCTTTCTCTTGTTAGTGCGAAACAATAGAATCATATAAGCCACGTTACTCTTGTATCTCCGTTTCAGGAGGTGTTCAACACAGTATCCAGATTACATGATCAACACATGGATTTCTCTAATATTAGCTATCTAAGTGTTCTTGTAAATCTTTACATTAGTGGATGGAAGTAAGCCACAAGCCACAGATTGATTCTTAAGAGCATGAAGATGATTTTCAAAACGAAAAATATCCCCAGTTAGTAGAGTTCCAAAAGGTTACGTAACAGAGATATTCAATCAAATCAATCAGAGTCGCAATCGAAATATTGAGAACCTGTTCTGGAATCTATATGGCAAGTTCCACAACGAACACTGACATAACACTGTAAAAACGCGATATATGTGCTAAAACCTACATACCATAAACCCAATTTCCAAAAATCCACAAACCTAAGCTTTTGAGCTTTTGATCAGAACATAAATGGAAAATACACAACCAGAAGAACCAAATGAATTTGGCGGGAATTCGTATTGCGAGACAATGTGTGATAAATCAATCAAAATGAAAAGGCAAGTAAGAAAAAAAGCTTACAGAAACCATCCCATGCCCAAGCCACAGCAAGGAAGGTCATGCTCTCTCATCATCGGTCTCACCTCAACCACCGTATAATCTAAAACAACAAAACACCAGAATCAATTACTCATTATCTGATCATAATGAAACTGATTTTACTGAACAATCTGTAATATTCCATACAAATTCATATAAGAAAGATAAGATTTTTTCTACAAAAAATTGAGGGTAAGGACATTTAAATTTACCAGGAACAACTGGGAACCCTTGAGCATAATTCACAAAACCACCACCAGGAGGACCTAATCATTTCAATCACGAACCGATCACATAACAACAAAAACCCCTTAAAACAAAAAAAATGCATATAGTAATTATACAAAATCGAACGAGAGAGGGTTTTAAAACCTTGGAAATTCTGATAAGCATGTCCAGGATACGTAGGAATCGGATGCTGCGACGGCGGTAGATATTGCGGTGGAGCAGTCGGAGTAGGATAATTTGCAACGCCTTGAAACGTTCCGTAATAGTATTGTTGCTGCTGCTGCTGATTCACGGTGGAGTCTCTAGGTTTTGCTGCCTCTTCGTCCATGTTTGATACAGATCAGATTAATAATAAGAAAATAAAATTCGCTTCCACACCGGTTTGACACAGAGACTAGAGAGAATAATCTAGCTCCTCCGCTGCGTTTACCGATGAGTAACGGCGAATCTATCGGCGATGGGAAGACGAATAGAAGAAGGAGACTCGACCGACGTAGAGACGAGGGAAAGGGAGAGAGGGAGAGTCAAATGACACGGTATTGTTGACCCGATTCGCGATCCAAGGGTCTTAAACCGGGTCACCCAAATTTCGATTTTTCTCAATATGGGCTTACTAAAAAGCCTTTTAACACTTGGTTTCTTCTGACCAAAGGTGAATGAATAGAAAGAGTGTACTGTATTTTTCTGGTTGCAAAGTTACAATTTATGTCGTAAGAGATGATCTCTGGAAAAAAAAAAAAAGGTCGAAGAATGCTCAAAAATATATGTTTATTGAATCATCTCTTGTCTCTCTCTTTTTTTGGTCAAACAATTTCTTGTCTCTAATATCCAAAAAAAGTTGTGCCCAAATGAGAACAAACCAATAGCAACAAAATCATAGTATCATGTTTGTTTGGCATCCTTGACAAATATCTTTTACAAATGGGATAAAAACGATGATTTGCTCTTTGCTTATTAGTGAACTGGTTCAATAACTTCGTTTGACAATTCCGTCCACAAAGGTTTACCATTAACACGAAGATGCAACTTCGGTTGATTCCTCTTTACAAAGTCGTATTTCTAGGATAACACCTAAAGAACAAAGACTAACTGAGCTTCGACTAAAGAAAAAAAGCTCAAATCCAAATCAATCACACAATCAAAAAAAAAGCACTGGCTGCTCAAAATAAAGTTGCGCTAAGAACATATCAAACCTGAAACAGGATGCTACCTCATAAGTCATAACAATGAAGAAATCTTTTTTTTTTTGTTTTTCCCAAATACAAAAATGAGATTTCTCAATCAAAAAAAAAAAAAAAAAAAAAAGAACAAGAAGATGAATGAATCAGAAAGAAGCTGATTTGCAAAGTCATTCAGGCTGAGTATCCGGAAGATTCTGGCACAGCCAAAACGTTAGTTCAAAGCTGCACCAAGAAACATTCCAAGGACAATCATACTGGTCTTAAGTACCTGCTATATCTCCTCATCTTCATCATCTACTATTCCCAGAATTATTAGAAGAAAAAAAACATTAAATTAAACCCCAACGCTAATATCTATTAGACTACATCATAGATCCAACCCCAAAATCTAATGAAAACAAGGAAACAAATAATGGAGAAAAGAGTAATAAAGAATTGCATACGGAAATCGGAGAGGCCGGCGGCCGAGAAAGAAGCAATGGAACAATAAAATTCTGATTCGAGTACTTAAGGGAGCCTTTGAACGCACCGACGCCGTTTAATAGGAGTGGACAAATTTATAGAAACCTATTTATTTTTACCAAACCAAACCGAAATGTGTTCGGTTTCAAATTGACGTCGGACAATTTTTCATTATACATTCGATCGAACATGATTTTGCATTAAAACGATAAAAATACATTCGAAATTGCTTTAACCTTAATGGATAAATAAAACCATACAGAATTCTTGGTTTTTGCAATACCGTTTTCTTGGTACACTAGAATAAAACCGGAACAGCTAAATATCATCGAATTATACTACTAAAACAAACCGATAGCCAGAAGAAATAAAACCGAAACCCAGAATCCGAACCCAGCTCCGACTCTCTTCGACCCGGAGAACCAAACTCTAACGTCATCAATCACGGGTCCACACAAGGAGCTCATATCATCAGTCCTCGTATTGTAATAAACACTATAGAACGCAACTCTGGTTCGATCAGCCTTTGCCGTGAAATTCAAACCAACCTTTTCGAAACTCGAGTTCGCTTGCGCCATGTAATGATAGTTCTGCGCCTGATCACCTGCGAAAGCCATTATAGCCAACGGTTCCTTGCATTTATCACCAGCGTGGCCGAGCGAGAATGACAATAAGTACGGCTTATCAGCCTTGGTCTCGACCAGTTGAGAAATAATGCCTTCTTTGCCCGAGAGAAGCTCCACGGCTCGTTTACCACCCGGAACTGAGAAGTGATCCGAGTCTACAAACCGGACCGCCCGGTTCGATTCAACAGTCCAACCCGGAAGAGAAGATATCTCTTCGTCGAGGTTTGTCGGTAGCAGTACACCAAGGGACGTGTTCCTGAACATCCATGGACCTTCTTCAAAATCTCCATTGATCACCGCGTTATCTACAAAATGTAATTGAAAAATCATTATCAAATTAGCATATTTCAGAACTTTGGGGTCGAAAATGGAAAAATAGAGAAACTCAGGGTTGTTGATGTTGTAACCTTTGGGTTTATCAGGAGTAAAGAGCTTCTTAATAGCAATGTCATCGATGATAGGACCACAAGTGGGGTCATCTTCCAAACCAGGATTCTTAAAAACCAAACGTACGTGATCCTCTTCAGCTTCAAACGCCCACGCGTAAGGATCCCAACCCTGCACGTTATAAAGCGTTTGCAAATCCACGTTACGCGACGCGCCCATATCGTCCGCGTCTGCGTTCACAGACGCTACCGACACATTAATTGACTCGAGTTGAGCGCACGTGCGGGCAGCGCTGAACGTGACAGAGTAGACGAAACCTTTCTCAACCGTTAGATCTTGGCTGATCTCTGCGTCGTTGCCTAATCGGACGGCGTGTCTGCCTTGTGGGACGATCAGGATCATTCCTCCTTGTTTTTGACCGGAATTAATTAGCTCCACCGTGCCGTTTAATTTCCAGCCCGGAATCTGGGATAGTCCGTCGGTTACTCCGTCGTCTGGGAATCCATTTGACGGTGATGTTTCGAAGTCACCGTTTATCACCAAACCTGTAGTTAAAAAAAAAAATTACATAGGATTTTTTTGGATAGGAAACGCCAAAATATCACGTTAGTTTTGTTAGAAGGCTAGCTGTGTGAAAAGAGACATTTCTTTGTCTTGTCTCAAACAAACATATAAGTTGTTGATTCGACATAACACTTTAATTTTACTTGATAACATGAAGAAAAATAAACAAAAATAAGTAGGAGACACGCGGGTAACGTCTTATATATATGGACCATACCTTCTACTAGCTAAACTCGACTGGGACCATAATTTTGACTATTACTTAATAGAAGTTTATGTCTACACTTCTACAGTCCCAATTTACACCTTACAAATGCCCCTTACAATAGGGGGGAAGTAGAGACAAATGTATTTTCGGTGGAAAGAAGAAAAAAAAAGAAAGCGTGTTGAAAATTGAAAGACGTTGAAAAAACAAAGAAGTTTTCAGACACTTGTATGTCGTTTTATCATGTACTCTTTGTCGTTTTTATAATACTACGAGTCTACGACGGTAAGACTAATAAGACCCCAAAATCACCCTTTTATTTGGCGGGAATCCTTCTACCTGAATTATTTTTATTTTTGACTATTAAGATCTTAAAAGGTAAAAATTAACATAGAGAAAATAAAATAGTTGCTACCATGCTTGTTTAAACTGTAAATGGAGTTGTAACTTGTATGTAAGCTGAGCTCAGGGCTTCCTTTCTAATTTTGCCGCCGCCGAAAGCACGAATAACATACTTTATACTTAATTGACAAATAAACCCCAGAAGCTTACATTCTTTTCTATTGTGGCGCATTAAATTGAATTTGACAAATTACCTCTAATTACGAGAACTTATAGCTAAATCAAATATTTTACTGGTTTGATTAGCATTGTTTATCTTCTACATAGACTGAAACTTGTGTACAGCTTATACTACTAACCGTAAGTTCTAACTATTTGACTCCTAATCTTAATTAGTAAAGAAGCATCTAAGATTCTAAAGCTAAGCAACAGAACAGTAAAGTAAATTGGGGGAAATCCCCTAAAACCTAAACTCTCTAAATCCAGACAAAATGTTATATAACTCAGTGTTGATTATAAGTTTTTTTTCTTCCAAAAATCAATAATATGAAAGTAAATCTCTT
This sequence comes from Camelina sativa, assembly GCF_030686135.1. Lineage (NCBI taxonomy): Eukaryota > Viridiplantae > Streptophyta > Magnoliopsida > Brassicales > Brassicaceae > Camelina > Camelina sativa. The sequence goes on from NC_141893.1 coordinate 13,963,335, forward strand.
TTCGTCCTCTGTTCTTGGAACAGAACGAAAGAGATTCAAAAAATCGAATCTTAATAAGCCAAGGTTTATAGATGGCATTGAGGATTCAAGAAAAAAAAAATCACAAAGAAGGAGTCAGGGAAAAGCGTACCATCTTCGACAAGCGGAGCCTTGTCTTCGGCGATGGCGACTAAGACGGCGATGGAGAGACTAAACAAAAACATGAAAATGGAACCCAATCTGCACCCAGATATGGAGTTCATAGCCATTATCTCTCTCCTTCTTTTTCCTTACTACTACCTACTGCTCTCTTCTCTCTCTCTGTAAGTGTGAAATGTGAAAGTGTTTTTTCTGTATGTTCTTTTCGGGCAGCGAGCAAAGACAGGGAAGGGTAGTGTCCTTTTATCCAAGATTCCGCACTCCTTGTCTCTCTTTATTTTTTCCTCTTTTTTCCAATTATTTTATAATTTCACATTTAATTTTCCACTATATTTAAAGCGGTTTACAGATATTTAGACAAAACTCCATGCAAGCATAACAAAAAATAAAAAATAAAGTAAAAGAATAGGGTAAGAAATGTTTCTTTCTTTCACTCTAGTCATGGGCAAATAAACTGAACCGAATGGACCGAATCGAAACCGAACTAAAATTTTGGTTCCAGTTCGGGTATGGATAGTGGACAATAACCGATTGGATAGTGTTTTAATTATTCATGGATATCGGTTATTAACCGAACCGAACCGATATCCATTCGGTTATCCGAATCAAACCGAACACGTACTAAAATTATGTTTTAGCCGAGAATCGAACCTGAGACCTCTACAAACTGGAGTATGCAACATGGCCAAAATATTTGAAATAAATCAAATATCAGGAAGTTTTTAGATATATTTGTTAAAATATAATCAAATTTTATTTAAATAATATTTTAAAAATTTATATTATACCATTTCGGATATCCGGAACCGAACCAAAAATAACCGAAACCGAACCGAACCCGAACTGAAATAGTAAATTAACCGAATGGATACTAAACCTTTATATCCAAACTAACCGGAACCGAATGGATATATCCGAAACCGAACCGAATACCTGAATGCCCAGGACTACTTCACTCGTTTCATTGCTAAGTTAATCAAAACATATTTAATTGTCATAATTAGATTAGCCACGATGGAATAAATTTTATACCTATGCTATATTTTTTTCCTTTCCCCTTATTAGATCTGTGTGTTAGAGGTGAGATTAAAGCGGCTGCTTTTTTACTTTTGATCCAACTCTATTTCTTTAAGGTCATGGAGTGAATTATTAGTTTGACAACAACAAAATTTCTCTTTAATAATCTTCAGCTTTTCACTATTTTAGATTGAGGTACAAAAAGGCAGGAAAAGTAAAGAGTTGTGTGTGTGTTTCTTTGGTAAAACTGTATTTTTTTTTTTTTTGACAATTTAGTTTTTTTTGTTGACAATGTAAAAACTGTATTTCTTTTAGGCTGTGGAGTGAATTGTTAGTAATAGATTTTTAAGGTATCTAAAAGATTTGAACTAATTCTATTTGCTGACAAACAAAACAAAAAGATTTGAGCTAATTCTATCTAAATGACATCCTAAATTAAAGTGTCTGAATTGTTTCTTCACATTCTTTTTTTTTGTGAACTTTCTAGTATTAAATTTGTCTCGAAAAGCTATCATAATATTGAAACACTAGCAAACTTTTCTTTTATATAAAGCAGATTCATCGTTTACACAAGGCTAAGAAAATCTTAGATAACTGTAGCTTAATTATTATTATTTTTTTTTTGAAAGAGGTTTTCTATTTAAATGCAAAAGAGAAATAAAATGTTACAACAGCGCTTTAGAGTTTAGATTAGGGAGCCTAGTAAAAGGCGAGCCCAATAATACAACACAATAGTCAAAAGAACTTAGTAAGAACCTAGAGATAGGGTTTGTAGCCGATGGAATAGTGAAACGTCGTAGGGTGTACGACGTCTTAACTTGAGAACCAGAGATCGAACATCGACGATGATAAAGAAGGGTTTGATTCCCTAATGTTTGTAATCTTGTTACGTATGATAGAGTCCACCTGTCGGAGCAGGGCGTCAATTGATCGGAATTGACGATGATGTAGGCGACGATTGCGTTCCTCCCAAAGAAGATACAATGTACACTGCCAGGCTAATAGCGTTAGACGAGTCAAAGCTTTCGGTCCCCTTAAAGATTGCATGCGTTCCAGTGTCGTATCCCAGGAAGGGTAGGGTTGGCATCGGCATCTAGTGGCGATTTGAGTCCAGATAGCGAAGGCGTAGGTGCAGTTGAAGAACAGGTGGTCCCTGCTTTCAGGTGAAGCGTTGCATAGAAGGCAAAGTGGGTCTGTTTGTAGTCCCCATCCCAGGAGACGATCGCGAGTAGGACAACGGTTTAAGGTGAGTAGCCAAGTGTGGAACTTGTGCTTCGGGATCCCGTCGGCGAACCAGACTGCTTTAGCCCATGGTACAAGAGGGGAAGCAGACCGAAGGAGACCATAAACCAGCCCAGTTGAGTATCGTGTATACACCTTGCCTTCTACTTCCCATTCAAATCGATCCTCTTCATCTGTTAAGGTAAGTGTTGTAAGGTGGGTTAGGAGAGAAACCTGATTATCAGTCCGTGCATGAGGGAGCAACCATTGAACACGAAGGAAGAGCTGTTGGAGTGTTGCAGTTGATGGGATCCCCAGTCGTGTGTCCCTTCCCGAGCACAGATAGTCAGAGAGTTTCCCATATGGAGACCAGTTATCAGACCAGAATCGACAGGTAACACCATTGCCCACCCTTAACTTTATCCAGCTATAAACATCATCCCTGAACTTGAGTAGCTTATTCGCCATCCATGAGTAGTTTTGGTGCTTCTTCAGTGTCCAGAACTTGTTCACCGGACCCTTGAGGAAATAGAGTTTGAACCACGCAACCCACATTGACCCTGATCGGAAGAAAAGAAGCCAGATTAACTTGATGGAGCAAGCTCTGTTCCAGAAGAAAAGATCCCGTATCCCTAGGCCTCCTTGGTCTTTTGGTTTGGTGACAGTATCCCAGGCAACACGAGCAGTGTGATGTCCCTCGGCACAGCCTTTCCAGAGATAAGCACTGTAGAGAGAGTGGATTTTGGAGATGCACTTCTTGGGGAGTACGAAAGAGGAGCACCAGAAGTTAGATAGTCCTGCAATAACCGTGTTGATCAATAACAGGCGTCCTGCAAAAGATAAGTGCTTAGAACACCAATTATTGATTTTTCCTTTCACTTGCTGCAAAAGGGGCTCACAGTCTTGTAGTGTCAATTTTTTGGTGCAGAGAGGGACTCCAAGGTAGCGCACTGGTAAGCAGCCATGAGTTAGACCCGTTGAGAGTTTAATGGTGTCAATCTCTAGCTCAGGTAGCCCGCCTGCAAAGAAGGAAGTTTTGTGGAGGCTAATGGCCAGACCAGATCTGTTCTCAAACTCCTTAAGGACCTGCAGGATATTTTGGACCGAGGAGAGCGAGCCATCAGAGAAGATAAGAAGATCATCAGCGAAACAAAGGTGAGTTAGCTTTGCCTGGTCACAATTATGATGGTATTTAAACTTTCCCTCCTCCGCTGCCTTGTTCAGCATTAATGATAAGGTGTTCATTGTTATGACAAACAGGTAAGGAGACAATGGATCCCCTTGCCGGAGTCCACGCTTACCCTTAAAGTAGCCATGAACCATTCTGTTATACCCGATGGTGAAGTTTGTGGTACAGACGCATGCTTGAAGCCACCGTAAGTATTGGTCAGGGAGAGAGATCCCCTTGAGACAGTTGAACAGGAAGTCCCATGAGATGGTGTCAAAAGCCTTGGCGATGTCTACCTTGATTACTAGGCGCTTGGGACCTGCAGCCTTATGATATCCATTGACTAGTTCAGCTGCTAAAATGGTGTTCTCCAGCAGAAGCCTGTCCTGCACAAATGCTGTTTGGTTAGGGAGTATCAGATCAGGGAGGATAGGTTTGAGTCTGGCCACTAGCAACTTGGATATCACTTTGTAGAGCGTGTTGAGGCAGGAGATGGGACGGTAATCCACAATCTTGGAAGCACCAGGGTGTTTAGGGACTAGTGTCAGGATAGCTGCGTTTGTGGTAGCCGGCAAGAAGGAAGTGTGAAAAAGTTGGTGACTGCTGCAGTGACTTCAGGGCCTAGGATTCCCCAGGTGGATGTGTAAAAGCCGGAAGAGAGACCATCGGGACCCAGGGCTTTGTTCGGATTGATCTTCATCATCACCTTTGCTATCTCCTCAAGAGTGGGAATGGATATCATCATTTGAGAGTGGGCGCTAGAACAGCGGTAAGGGTTTAATGATTGTAACCATTCCTGGGAAGACCAGAGCGGACGTGAAACAGAGTGGTTTGGCGACAGGATTGAAGTAAAGTGAGCTATGGCGTGGTCGCTCATTTCACATGGATCCAGTAATAAGTCACCAGATTCCAGGAGGAAAGGCCGGATGGTGTTGTAACTTGCTCTAGCCTGACAAATTTTTTGGAAGTAAGAGGTATTGAGATCTCCCTCCTTGAGCCAATTCACTCGTGATTTCTGCTTGAAGTAACTTTCCTCAATGTCCCTCAGAAACGTCCATTTGTCGTGGAGGTCCTTTTCAAGCTGGAAAGTTTGTTGTGATGGTTGATTTAAGGCTTGTACCTGCACATCTTGTAACAAACGGTTAGTTTCACTCACTCGCTCTTGTCTTTTTGAAAAATTCTCTCGATTTATGGTTTTTAGGTCTCCCTTAATGGTCTTTTGCTTCCAGCAGAGATCAGTAAGATTGAGAGCAAAGCTTCCTGCCTGAGTCCAAGCTTCATGTACCTGCTGGAGGAAGTTAGGGTGTTTAGTGAGGTAGTTAAAGAACTTGAAAGGGCGGGTGCCTGCTTTGGGGAGTTGATACACGAGGTCAACTAGGCTTGGGCAATGGTCTGATGGTAGAGGGGGAAGGAAAGTAACAACGCTATCTGGAAAGAGGGTGATCCAGTGGTTGTTGACAAGGACACGGTCAAGCTTCTTGGCAATGGGGTTAGAGGGCTGGTTGTTGCTCCAAGAAAAAAGAGGGCCTTGGAAACGAAGGTCAAATAGGTCCATTTGAGACAGGCAGTCTTTCAGCTCCGACATTGGTGGGGACAGGCTGTTGACTGAGGGAGAAGAATGCTCATTGTGATGAATGATCTGGTTGAAGTCTCCTCCAACAATCCAAGGACAGGTGTCAAGAGAGAAAGACTGCTGAATACGTAAGAGCTCAACCCAGAGGTTAGTTCTTTCTTCCCTTAAATTTGAAGCATAGACCGATGTATAGACAAACTGAAGTTTATTGGCAATATTGACTTCACAAGTTAAGGATTGTCTTGACTGATGCAACACTCTTACCAACGCAGGGTCCTTCCAGATAACGATGATACGACCATCCTCATCAGACGAGTGGTTCGTAGTATAGTTCCATCCAGGGCAAACCGATGTCATTACTCGGTTCAGATTAAGTTCTTTTACATGTGTTTCCAAAATAGCTCCAAAAAGCGGCTGGTAACTCCGAAGCCAACTACTAAAAGGCTTATGCTTATCCGGATCATTTAAACCTCAGATATTCCAAAAAAAAGTGTTTAGTATTCATTAATTACAAGTACGAGGCACACCTGATGGATGTGATGTTTCCAACGGTAGCTTAGTCATAGGGGGAATAGAGATGGTATGGGGGTTAGTGGCTGAGGACAAAAGAGGGTTAGTGGACAAAAGAGGGTTGGTGGCTGGGGGTAAAAGAGGGGGGGAATGCGTAGGGCTAATAAGGGACGGGTGAGAACGAGAGCGCTTCAGGGATTGAGGTGGTTGTTTATCTGGTGGAGGAGAGAAGGGGTAAGGGAGTCCGGAGGGTGTAGTGATTGCAGGGAGGCCAATAATCATAGGGAGGTTAAGAGATGGGTTTGGTGCTTTTGCTGGCAACATGCTCGGAGCAACTAAGGGTTTGGTTTGTATGGGAGCTTGGGGCGAAGAGGGCAAAGAGGGAAGAAGGTTTGGACCTATAGGTGTTGGGATGGAGGTTTGAGTAGCAGCAGGGGCTGTAGTTGGTTCCGGGATGGGAACAGTAGTTGGGTCCAACGACAGGGGAGCAAAGGAGTTGGAGGGGGGGGGGCACCCTCAGTGGCACGGCTGTTGTTCTTGCCAGTAATTTTATTCTTGCGTGTATTATCCTTTGTGCGCATAGAGGAGGAAGCATTAGTAGGAGCTGCTTTAACTGGTGAAGTGGAAGCATCCGTCGTCACCCGCTTCTCTAGTCGGATAGAGTTAGCTTTAGTTGTAGGCGGAGCACAAGGTGGGGGAGGTAGTTGAAGACAGTTCTTAGCAGTGTGTCCTATTTCATGGCAATGAGAACACGAGGGAGGAAGCCAAGGATAAGTGATGGCAACTTCTACGACTTCACCATTATCCCTAGTGTATTCAACAACATCAGGTAATTTTTTAGTAAGGTCGACCACGACTTTGGCATGGGACACTTTGAGGCTGACTAGATTGATGGTAAAGTCATCCGTCTCTTTTGGTTCTCCCACTAACCCAGCTACAATGCTTATGCCCTCTATTGTTCTCAGGTCCAAGGGGACGTCATGCAAGTGGATCCAAAGAGGAATGTAGTCTAACGGTGGAGTAGCAAAGGAGTAATGAGGGGCCCAAGGAGCAGTGTGGAACATGGAGTCACCAATATACCAAATGCCTTTCTCTAGAACCTTTTCCCTGATGAACTCATTAGGTATTCTGACTAAAACCGAATTGGACAGATGATTCACATGGATTTCAAGCCGGCGCCCTTTTCCCCACATATGGTTTAGAACACTTTGGATTTGGTGAAATAGAGGGGGTCTACCATTGAAGACACAGATGATGAAATCCTTATGGGCCTCTGCTCCTTTCAGGAAAACCGACTCAGGGATGTGGGTAGTGGGACGACCAGTAGCTGTGTAAGACACTGGGGTCAATCGCTTAAGTTTCTTGTCAGCTGTTCTGCGGAGTTTGTCAACAAGTGTTGAGGCGCCCGACTGAGTGGCGACAGTAGGGATTTGGGGCAGCCCTGATTCAGGCGAAGGGGTACCAGTTCGAGGTAGAGGTTGTTCAGGGGGAGCAGCATTGTGTGGCACAGGTGGGTTTGGGGGTTGGTTGGAGGGGGTGGGTGTGGTTTGTTGGGGTGTAGCAGTGGGGCGAGTAGTAGCTTTGTTTGTGAGTAAAGGGGATGTGGATTTGGGGGTGAGGACAGTGAATTTCTCATTCTCAGTAATTTGGTTGGGAGCAGTGTGTTGAGTTTGAACATTAGCATCAGATCTAGGGTTAGATCGAGGCAGATTAGCAATTGAGTCTTCAACCGGTTGCATCACAACATCGGTAGTGATTTGGGAGGCAGAGGACGCTCCCAGTGCAGAGGAAACTTTCGAAGCCGGCCTTTGAGGATTAGCAGTAGGCGAGAGAAGTTTCGACTTGTGGCTCGAAGCAAGAGAAGAGGACAATGGAGGGAAGTTGGAGAGGGTACAAGAGGGTGAATGGTCTGGAGGGTCAGGGGGAACGGGTGGTGGGGAAGGTGGGGGCGGACTACCACCAGCGGTGGGAGGCTTGGGACTCAGGGCGGAAGCACGACCAACAGGGAACCAGCGGTTCTCCATTTTGCGTTTTTTAACCATCTACAAGCTTAATTATTTTCACGGTTAACCGCTACGAATTTTTTTTACCATTTTTATGATTATGGTCTCATTAGGAGGTTGTAAATTATAAATTATACGGGTTATGATCCGAAGTAAGTATATATGTTACAGTTCAAAAATGATTTTTTTTTTGAACATCGATTAGATTGACTTAATAATTGAAAATGTTAAAATAGTCAACATGGATAATGTTTGTTATCATATGAGGAAAGTAAAAATGATATTAAATTTTGATCCTGATCAAGGTTGGCTTTTGCAAGTTTGAAGTCCCTATGCTAGTACTTGATTGTGAAGTCTTAGAGTCCATTGAAAACGAGCTTCTGCAAACTAATTGCTCCAGATTTGTATATCTCGAATCCAATGACGAAAATTTTAAAGGTTAGAATTTCAATGAGAGTAGAGAAAATTATGAATTTTGATTTTTAATATTGTTAATAGAAAAATAAGAAATAGGAAATTATGTATTTTTCATGCAAAGAAAAAAGTTCATTTATTTTTCAGGAAAAAATAAATAGTTTGTGTTGTTTTCTGATTTTTTTTCAAAAATAATAACGCTATCACAATGTCGTTAACGATGGTAAGAGAGACAAAAAGAAATTGGAAAAAGATAATAGTTTGTGTATTTTTTGTCAACTAAAAAATAATTGTGTATTTTTCTTACAAGGAAAAAAATTATGTTTTTTCCTGGCAAATATTAAATAGTTTGTGTTTTTTTTTGAGAATTTTTCCAAATAAAAAAAAATTGTTAACTCAGGTTGAGCATCATTAATTGTGTATCTAATATAATAAAATAGGCTTACACCCTCTAAAGAAGCTCTATCTATCTGCCATATGGCACATCTGAATCTTTTGGTTTTTTTTCTCTCATGTTTAAGCTAATTATTAATAGGCAGTAAATGGTTAATGAGCCACAGAAATATCTCGACTTCCCAAAGCAAAATCGACAGAATCTCACAGTTCCGTCTTCTCCTCTTTCTCACCTCTCTCTTCTCCACCCTCCCCTTTTATCTGTTCAATTACCGCTAGAAACCCTAACAAATCTCAACTCTGTTTTCATGGTGTTTTTTGACCAAAACGGAAATCTTATCAATATTTCGTTTGTAAAAATATTACGTTAACGTCGTTAAAAATTGTAACAATGATATGTGGGAAATTGGAAAATCGAGATATTTCATGTATTTTTTTATCACCTCTAAAATAGTGTAAGTATTTTTCTGGCAAAGAAAAAAGTTTGTGTTTTTTTTTGGCAGATATTAAATAAGTCATGTATTTTTTTTGGCATTTTTCCCCTTTTTTGTTTCATCTTTCTAATTTAAAAATATGAGAAACACACTCTTCTATTTTTTATTATTATCATCTAATTTAAAAGTATATAATTTATTTTCATATTTAATTTGTTTGTGACATGTGACATATTGTCATGTAGTTTTCTTTTAAATTTATTTTGTGGTCTCTTTTTAATATTTTCTTACCTAATTATTTTATATTTTATATTATATAATATTTTCTAATTTCAGTTACTCTCTCCTTACTGGTACATTTGGTGTTTATATTCTTAAACCTATAATATTTTCTTTTTAATTAAACCTAAAATACAACATATTTAATCATATACATTAATTCATACTTTAAATATACAGTTTAGTACTAAATTGTAACAGAAAATACATAAATTGTGAATTGACTATTTGTTTTCTCTATTCACTTTCAGTTTAGTACCCTAGCAATTATAATTATAACTCCTCTAATTTAATTTTTGAGAAATGTAACTTCCATCACTCTTATCCTATAAATAATCATTCTCACATCCTCCTCCATCATATCTCAAATCCTAATTATTTTTTTTTGTTTTAAATGTTCTTGCATTGGTTGAAAACTCAATGAAAATTATATTTTTATATTATATAATATTTTCTAATTTCAATTACTCTCTCCTTACTGGTCTATTTGGTATTTATTTTCTTAAACATATAATAGTTATTTTTAATTAAACCTAAAATACAACATGTTTAATCATATGCATTATTCATACTTTAAATATATACTTTAGTACTGAATTGTAACTGAAATTACATAAATTGTGAATTGACTATTTGTTTTCTCCATTCACTTTCAGTTAAATACCCTAGCAATTATAATTATAACTTTTTTAATTTAATTTTTGAGAAATGTAACTTCCATTACTTCTTATCCTATAAATAATCATTCTCACATCTTCCTCCATCATATCTCAAATCCTAAATATTTTCTTTGTTTTTTTGTTTTTAATGTTCTTGCATTGGTTGAAAACTCAATGAAGATAATATTGTAAGAGTTTAATAATATATTTTACATTGTTCTCCATTTTATCTCTTCTTGCTTTTATGTACTTCTTTCTTTACTTTAGATGTTAGATTATTACATATTCATATATATATATATATATATAAATATATATTTATTTGATTCTTAAAAATATGTAATGTTCTAACTTCTAAGGAAAGAAAATTTTTGTAATATAACTATGAAATATCAAATCAATTTTTCTTAACTCTCTCTTACATCTAACAAAATTGTAATACATTTTTTAAGAATACTCATCATTATATTTAGTTTCTGATTAAAAATATAATTACATAAAGATCATTAAGCTATATAATTCAAATATGTACTTCAAAAGGATTTCTCTATAGAAAAACAATATAATATTATATTTTCTATTTAGCTTTTACTACAAAGATGAAACAATTACAACTAAATCTAGCAATATAAATTAAAAGGAGGGCAATATAAATTAAAAGGAGGGCAATATAAAAAAGAGACTTAAAAGTAAAATTAATCTTTAGGAATTGTACTTTAAAGTTTTGCTTGCACTTCATATGACTTTATAGAGAATAATTTGTTTCTCTCATATAATACTTTAGGTTATGTGTTAGCTTATATGAACAACTTAAATTAATATTTGAATATCATAGTTAAATTTCATTTTATCAATTTTTTAACCTCAAATCCTCAGAGAAACTAATGAAAAATATTATCAAAGTTAAATAATAAAAAAACAAAAAAAATCAAGAGATATGTATGTGTGGTTATATTTAAATTAGTTATATATTATGAATTTGTATATTTTTTAAAAAATGTAAATTTCCTAAAGACATTTAGATATAGATTTTTTTTTGCTTTTTATGATTATTAAATAAATTAACATAATTTATTATATATATATCACAATTCGCGAGATATAACCTAGTTTAACATGTCATTGTACAGTGCATGATCACTCTTTTATTTTTATATAAAGTCCTAAGTTTCAGTCCAAGGTCTATCTTTTATATAAAGTCTCTTCGTCTCCTGACGATTTCTCGATCGTTCACTCCTCTTCGCGTTGCTATCTTTGTTTTCTCCTGTAAACAACAACAACAAGAACAACCATAACAAAAAGAGTGAAAGTAGACTTGGAACACTTTGGGTTTCTCTCAATTCAGTCAATTGGCTATAAAATTGCTTCAATTTGTTTTTTTTGGTATGCTGACTAATTTGCACTCATTTTCGAGGATTTAGTTTGATCATATTTTTATTTTTTCCTTTCAGATTCTTCGAGCATGGATCAGTTGTTCGACTCCACATGGGGTTTTCTCGTCAGCTTTTTTCGCCATAGTTCATCCGGTTACTCCCCTCTTCTCCTAGATTTTGAAGATATTGACTTGTCGACGCTTCTGGATGATGTCTATTAGACTTTTCCAATGAAACCTGAAGTGTTTTGTGCATTACTTGGTGTTCCTTGGATAGGTTGATACGGGAGGGAGAGCTAGTCCCAGGTTCATTAGACCGTCAAGGAAACTCAATTCTTCACGTTGCTGCTGGTTCGTGGAATCTCAGTGCAGTGGAGCATATAGTTGCCATTCACCCAAACCTCATAAAGAAAGTGAATTGTAATGCGGAAACGATTCTCCATGCACGCATAACAAAAAATAAAGTAAAGAATAGGGTAAGAAATGTTTCTTTCCTTCACTCCTTTCATTGCTAGTTTAATCAAAGATTCAAATCATATTTAGTTGTCATAATCAGATTAGTCACGATGGAATAAATTTTTATACCTATGCTCTCTTTTTTTCCCCCTTATTGGATCTGTGTGTTAGAGGTGAGATTAAAGTGACTGCTTTTTTACACTTTCGATCCAACTCTATTTCTTTTTAGGTCATGGAGAGAATTATTAGTTAGACACAAACAAAAAATAATGTCTCTTTAATAATCTTCACCTTTTCACTATTTTAGATTGAGGTACAAAAGGCAGGAAAATTAAAGAATTGTGTGTGTGTTTTTTTTTATAAAACTGTATTACTTTTAGGTTGTGGAGTGAATTATTAGTAATTGATTTTGAAGGTATTTAGAAGATTTGAACTAATTCTATTCGCTGACAAACAAACAAAATGGAGAGCTAATTCTATATAAATGACATCCTAAAGTGTCCGAATTGTTTTTTCACATTTTTTTGTTTGTGAACTTTCTACTAAAATTTGTCTCGATAAGCTATCATGATATTGAAACATTAGCCAACTTTTGTTTTATGAAAATAGCAATTTTAGTAATCAATATTGGTATAAAACAGATTCATCGTTTACAGAAAGGCTAAGAAAATATTTGGTTAGCTTATTAGATAACTTCAGCTTATTTATATTCGCGTTTAACCGCTAGAGTTTTTTTTTACCATTTTTATGATTATGGTCTCATTAGGGGGTTATAAATATGATCCAAAGTAAGTATGTATGTTACTGTTTCTTTGACAAAAAAAAAATGTATTACGGTTTTAAAATGATTTTTTTTTTTTTTTTTTTTTAACATCGATTATATTGACTTGATAATTGATTGTTACAATAGTCAGCATGTATAATTTTTGTTATCATATGAGGAAAGTAAAAATGATACAAAAAAAAGTTTGATCCTGATCATTGATCAAGGTTGGCTTTTGCAAGTCCTTCTGGCTACTTGATTTTGAAGTCTTACAGTCCATTGAAAATAATGAGCTTCTGTAAACTCATTGTTCCACATTTGTAGATCTCGAATCCAAATTATGAAAATTTCAAAGTTTAGAGTTTTACCACGTAAAGATATTGTTTTAAGCTCAGGACTTTTCATGCGATTTGAAAATTAAAAAAAAAAAAAAAAGACATATTGGGCCGATAAAAGTCCAAGTTAATTCGAACGGGCTTCGGCCTTTACTAAAACACGGTGACTTTAACGGCGTTTTGTTGTTCTTTTGGTGGATCTGCGACTGCGAGAGTCCTCTTTTCAATAAAACCACCGGAGTGAGGCAGAAGAAGAAGAAGACGACGAGGATGAGTTCATCGACGGCTGTTCGAGATTTGCAGAGAGACCTAGAAAACAAGGCCAATGATCTCGGCAAAATTCAAAAAGGCAAGCTTCTGATATTCTTTTTCACCTTAATCTATGTGAATTCTTTTTTCTTCCCTGGAGGCGGGAAACCCTACTTTATCGTGTTCATTCATATTTCAGATATCGCGAAGAATCACCAGCTGAGGAAGAAGTATACGATCCAACTCGGTGAGAACGAGCTCGTCCTTAAGGTATATATAACTGTTTTCTCTAGGTTTTGTGGCTACTTAAAATGGTGGAAATTTCTGATTTTATGGATTCGAAAGAGGGGTTGTTTGATTGCATTGTTTGGCTTCATCATACTGTATACTTCCAGCTTTGATCCTTTGTGGTGTGTTGTGTGTATACAGGAGTTGGATTTGCTGGAAGAAGATGCAAACGTTTACAAATTGATTGGTCCGGTGCTAGTGAAGCAGGATTTGGCTGAAGCTAATGCTAATGTCCGTAAACGAATTGAGTACATCTCTGCTGAATTGTGAGTTTCTTTCTTTTTTCCTGTGATTGAAGCAAAACTAGTTGAAGAATAAAAGAACCTTTCATCCTAGGGGTGATAGTGAGTGATTGCTGTTAGTAAGTTATCTAATTAGGGTAAAGATTATAATATTAGTAGCTAATATAGGAAGTGAAAATCATCCTGTCTCTTTTTGAACGAGTAAACCTGTGAGAATCTGGATAAGCCGGGTAGAGCATTTTGTGTAGAAATATATGTTGGCTCTTATCGCTATATAGCAACTATGAGGAAAGTTGATCAAGTGTTTTGAGCTATAGGGTCATGACCTCAAGAATATTGTTAATATCCTTTGCAGGAAACGGCTTGATGCAATTCTTCAAGATATGGAAGAAAAACAAAACAACAAGAGAGAAGCGGTAAGACATCTACCTCTCTCATGCATTATATACTTTAATATTGGGGCATTAAACCAGTTATGCTAGGCACTGCTAGTCCAAACATTGATGCTCACTTTACTAAGCTCTGAAAAGTTACTTTGGTAGATACCTGAAGTTCTCTCTTCTGTTTTGTTGAGTGGCCTTGGCGACATCTGAGAATTTGCTATTTTGATAGAATAAGATTACCCATGGAAATGAAACTTGTTTCTTTAATTTTCTTGGTTTAAACCTTAAAGTGGTGATAATGATCCTATGGTTTCAATTCATGGAATCGAAATTTTTGCAGATAATGAAGTTACAACAAAGGCTACAGTCAATCCAGGCAGGAAAAGCGAAGGCTTGATTGAGCTTGGCAATTGCTACCACTTTTGTTGAACCCCCTTCCCTTGTGCTCGGCCTTGTGTCGATGGTGTCATATCCAGTTACTAAGGGTTCTTGTGGTTTCAGTTCTGTGGTTATTGATGTCTTCTTGTGTCTCTAATCTTTTTTTTTGACAACTAAACTTGAATGTGTAACTTATAAAGGATCTTGTCGCCCTTTCTCAAGTTATGAATTTGGAGATTTACAAAATTTTATTTTGTGTGCACACCTAATCTGGTCTCTATATATATTTCAAATCGATTATGGTTCTATGGAACACCTTGCAGGGTTACGAAGAGTTAAAACTTAAAAGGACCAAATAATCTCACACTTGTCAGATTTGAAAGAAGCTAAAAGGACCAAATGAAACGTATTAAAAGCACTAAAAAATTAATCTCCATGCTATCTGATTACAATTTGGCAAGTGGGAGCTCAAAGAAAATAGAGTATTAGTCTTAAGAAACCTACTACTACAATCAAAAACTTTCCAGCTAAGTTATATATAATTTGGCTGCTGAAACTTATCTTACATAGAAAGTTTAAACTTTCTTTCCTCAACGATCCAATCTCTTCTCCAATTGGCACTGTACTATACATCACTTCCTCCATACCCTCTTTTCAGTTTGTGTATGTGTGTGTGTATTGTCTGGACCAGTCTTCAAAACTAATCTTTAGGTGTTTCTTATTGGCAATGGATGAGCTTCAGTGTTGAAAACAAACTTATCCAATGGTATCACCGAGTCATCTCCAAAAAGCAAGTATAAGTATTTCAATGTTTCACCAAGGAAAAATGTCTCCATCTTATCTCTCCTATGAGGCGGCACTTCTGTTACATCATCCAATGATGTATACCCACCTGATTTCACCTTTGTGTACTTTTCAAATGCTTCAAAGATTTGCCAACCTTGATCTCGGTATCTGCAAATTTTAGAAATGTGTTAGCTTTACGAGTAGAATAATCCCCAAGAACTCAGATAATGAGAGAAAATCGGATGAATAGTTTTCATACTTTGTATCTTTTGTGATACGATAGAGGACAAAGAGTGATTCAACAGTTTCAGGACGCAGTAGATTATGTCGATCAGCGTGCTTTATAATTATATCATTTGCATACATTGAACTCTTATTCCCACCTTCAAGACCGTCCTCAGAATACTCCTGCTTATTAGAATCCAAGAATAAACAAAATTCAAACTAAGTGACCAAGGCTGACGTGCAAAAAGCAAATGTTATTGTTTTGGAAAAAAGGTACAAGCAAAACTTACATTTGTGTGAAAGTAAGCAATTTCTGGAGCAAGGCCAGTGGCAGTTACTTCATACATCTCAAAGCATGTTTTCGCTAAATCTTCTGCAAGTTTCAAGTTTTCTAGGTCCTCAAAGGATAAAAGATTTTCCTTCAGGGCTTGTTCCTTTGTGAGCCCCTTGGTAGCACCGAGAGCAAGAGTACCAGGCAAGAAGCATACCTAGAGAAAAAGAAAAACAATTGAATGAATCAAAAGTCACGAAGAACAAACGTCGTGAAATCTCTTAGCGAATGACAACAGTGTAATACAATGTAGTTAGTGACACTTACAAGATGGTCCATTTTTGGACTGAACTCTCCCTTAGATCCATAAGGTAACTCCCCTACAAAGACGAGACCTTTTGGAATTGAATTACGCACAAGTAAATGTCTGACTCCTTTCATTGCCTCGATGTACATATCATGCAAATATGTGAAATTACTGTTGAACTTGGCTCCTTGTTGAAGCCACACCTTGATTAAATACTCATAGTAGCTATCACCACGTGATCCCAACCTGATTTTCTCACCAACAAATTCACCTGTTTGAGGGCTGCACCAAGTAGAAACAACATGTCAGATCAAAAGAGCCCATGAAAGCAAGGAAACCATTATCACTAATCATGGTATTTATAGTTGAAAGAACAAAAACTAATTACCTGATGTAGATTGGAACAAGACCTTCCGTCTTTGGAAGAGTTTTGATATGAGCTAAGACCTTCATGGCCTCTGTACTATACTTTGGATCACCAGAAATAGCACTGAGGTAATTAAATTCAAGCTGTACAGAGGCAGCTTCAGCTGTACTGCTCGCTCCTCCTGGAGCTGGATGAGCGGTCGATTCATGTAATATGACATCGCAAAAGGGAACTGGAGTAGGACTAGAGGTAAAAGCCGTAAGTAGACGGTCAGCCAAATCCTTAGCAATATTTAGATAGATAGCTGGTTTAGGTCCATTATGGGTTATGTTCATCGTACCCTGCTCTCCTCCACTCAGATGGTATGCACTTAGAAGCCCACCCATGACACGTATTGTAGTTTCAAACAAATTAACTTGACCCTTCTGACTGATTCTCTCTAAGAGATGAGTCTCAACCCAAGATCCTGCTTCAGAAACAATATTGTCAAGACCCATTATCATGGCTGTGTCAAGAGCATCCACCACAGTGGCACCCAGTCCCCCTAAGCCATCCACACCTTTCTGGCTAATAGGCATAAGCTCGTCATAACCCATGGCGTACTTTCTATAGCCAGACCATGCATGGTCAAAAGCATCCTTGACACTTTGCTGTCTGGCTGCCCATTTTGGGTCGGAAATTGAAATGGTAGAGCCATTAGTAGAACTACCTCTTAATTGTCCTTCATCAGGTGATAATCGAGGTGGAAGCCTAGGTGGTTTCCTCAAAAGTCTCCCTAGCCTAAGTCCCCCAACAAAAGTGACCTTTCCTTTTTCATTCAGAGCAGAATCATTTGGACTCTTACTCATCAGCATTAGACATACTAGTCCAAAGACCAATATCAATATTAGGAACATCCCTGTGCTACAGCTTGCGCAGTTGCGTTTTGTGTTAAGCGTAAGCAAGCTTTGAGAAAGAACCTAGAAACCAAAACAAAGGAGACACTGCAAATGTCAAAAGACAAGCAACAGAGAGAGAAACTAGTTCAAATTTTCATAAACACATACAACGAGAACCTTTCATGCCATCCCATTACTAAATTCATAGCATTTACTGCTTCTAAGCACACCTTTTTATTGCTCCCTTATTAACTTTATTTCAGGAGTATCACACCAAGAAGCCTAATACTTTTATCTAAAGGTAGAGACTTTATACTAGAGCTAAGCTAAATTCTTCTATGGTATCAGGTACTTTGGTATTCCCCAATCCCCAGGCCAATTTCGACACAAAAGCAATTCATGTAAAAGCCAAGAGACGAACCAGAAGCAAAGTACTAGTGACATCAAAATCCATCTAAAACATGTATTAATCAAAAAGAAAGAAAAAAAACTTGGACAGAACCCATATCACAGAAGAGATCAAGATCTAACCTTTAAAGGAGATCGATGTCTGAACTTGGCATTGTCGTAATGAATATCTTTCACTGAATATGGTAGAGATTTCGACATTGTTCAGATCCTCGTAGAATTGACTTAGAAATTCGGAATCTTTCTGCCGCCGATCTAAACGGGAGGCAATGACCCTAAGAATAAGATGAGGTTTCGTCGGGATCAGATATGCTATATCTCTTCACAGCTCAAGGAAAAAAAAAAAAAAAAAAGTGTTCGAAGCCAACGCAGAGAGAAGTCTTTTCTGATATCTTACGGCAGCTTCTTTACAAGCATTGACCGACCCAACAAGGCAACAATAACACTAGCTTCCAATTTCTTCTTTCTTCCAAACACCGTATCAATTAACTCTTACGCTTGTGTAGAGGTGTATTAGTTCGTTTTCAAAACCTAAGTGCTTGATTCGTAGTAATAACAAAATTTAGGGGCTAAACTGGGAACAATTTATTTACTTAAAATTCACGCGTTGCCCTCTATACTCAGCCCAGAGTATACAAGAGAATGAGAAGACTGACGTATTCTTTAACTTCGGTGAGGAATATCGTCGAACACTTTCACTGCAACTTTTCCCCCAAACCAATCTCTTCTCTTTCAATCTCCCCAAACCGTCGCAAAGCCGAATCACCGGAACCTGCTTCGACGCAAGATCTGTATTCGCTACTCAAGCAAGATCCCGTCGATATCTGTCTCTCCCTTTGGGTCAAATCATTCTCGTCTCTTCCTTCTGCTACTTTCTCGAACCTCACTGGGTTTCTCTCCAAATTCGACTTATGGGTCTTAGCATATCAACGCACTTGTGCTCACATAACCGGAACATTCCCGCCGCGCAATGCCATTCACGCCAACGCTCTCCGCTCGCTTCTCTCCCTCCAGAGCGCCGTCACTCGTTCCGGTGGCAAGTTCCGGTGGAACGATAAGATGAATCAGCACGTGATGACTCCTAGTGATAAATTCTCGACGAATGGTGTAGAGGGTATGTCGAAAGGGAAGGTGAAGAGGATGATCGAGTCGGAAGAACCGATTTTTCAAGATCGGGTGGTTCATGAGGTTTTGTTGATGGTTCTTGAGCCTTTCTTTGAAGCTAGGTTTTCGAGTAAGTGCCATGGGTTTAGACCAGGTAGAAATCCACATACTGTGATTAGAACTATCAGAAGTAATTTTGCTGGGTACGTGTGGTTCATGAAGGGTGATGTTAGTGAACTGTTGGATCATGTGGATGTAGAAGTAGTGATGAATTGTATGCAAAAGGTTGTCAAGGATAGGAAATTTCTCGGCTTGATTGAATCTTCTTTGAGATTGTCTGATAAGAGAGTGTTAAAGCGAGTTGTCGAGAGAAATGGTAATGATAATGGGTTGGGGACGAAAAGGAGGATCGAACGTGAAAAGAGAAACAAGAAGAAGAAGAAGATTTTGAGTGATGATGAGCCTAAACCGGATCCTTATTGGCTGAGGACTTTCTACAGTTTTGCTCCTAAGGAAGCTGCAAAAGTGCCTTCTTATGGCTACTGTGGCATATTGAGTCCTTTGCTTGCTAATGTATGTCTTAATGAGCTGGATCGCTTTATGGAAACGAAGATAGTTGAGTATTTTAGACCTTGTAAAGACGATTCAATATGGAAGGAGTCTATTGAAGATGGCTGTCATAACCCAGCCTGGCCGGAGTTTGTTCCGTCAAGTGGGAAGGAGAAAACTAGGAAAATGGATTATATTAGGTATGGGGGCCATTTTTTGATTGGCGTTAGAGGGCCTAGAGAGGAGGCAGTAAAGATTCGGAAGGAAATCATTGAGTTTTGTGATAAGGTTTTCGGTTTGAGATTGGATAATTCAAAGTTAGAGATTGAACATATAAGCAGGGGTATTCAGTTTCTTGACCACATAATTTGCCGAAGAGTTATATACCCTACCCTCCGTTACACAGGAAGTGGAGGCAGCATTGTGAGCAAAAAGGGTGTGGGAACGTTGCTATCTGTGTCTGCTAGTTTAGAACAATGTATCCGCCAGTTTAGACGGCTTGCGTTTGTTAAAGGTGATAAAGATCCTGAGCCTTTACCGTGTAACCCAATGCTTTATTCAAGCCAGTCTCATAGTAACTCTCAGATGAATAAGTTTCTTGAAACAATGGCTGATTGGTATAAATATGCTGACAATCGCAAGAAGGCTGTTGGGTTCTGTGCTTATGTAATAAGAAGCTCTTTGGCTAAACTATACGCTGCAAGGTATAGACTTAAATCTCGTGCCAAAGTGTACAGCATTGCCTCACGGGATTTTAGCCATCCTTTAAGTGAGAGTAGTAATAATTCTGCACCTGAATACTCTGATCTTCTGAGGATGGGACTTGTCGATGCTATAGAAGGAGTTCAATTCTCCCGCATGTCTCTGATTCCGTCATGTGATTATACTCCATTCCCTAGGAATTGGATCCCAAATCATGAGCAACTTTTGCAGGAGTACATCAGGCTACAAGACCCTAAATTCTTCTGTGAGTTGCATAGGTCAATAAAACGCGAAGGTCTAACCTTGCCTCAGGATGAAATCTCAGAGGTTGTGTGGGATTTCAAGACTCTTGGTGCTTGGAGATCAAAGGATGGAAGTAAAAGAGAAGCAGATGATGGGTTGGAGACATTAGACTCACCAACATAATTATATACAATTGCCTCCATTTTTTGTGGTTTTGGTACAAGGATCTTGATACACCAGAGAGACTGAGAGCTTTAGCGGGCAGTTTCTTTTTTTGATCCCCTTCTTCTCAAGAGAGGCCCTGATTATGGATTTGGCTTCCTTACTCAGCGAAACATTGTCTCACTTCATAGACATTTCCCAGAGGTGAGTATTTTCTGACGTAGGTTATGTGAAAAACTTAGGAAAAGATGCTTATGCATTATGTCTTGTTTGGTTAAGTTGATAGATTTCTCTTAGCAGATTTCCATGTTTTTTACTTTAGCTAGAATCCTAGCTTATGCATTAAGTCTTGTTTGGTTAAGTTGATAGATTTCACTTAGCAGATGTTTTTTACTTTAGCTAGAATCCTAGGATGTGCACGCTGTTTAAACTTTGAAGTTAACATCTCTTTCTTTATATATAATTTTTGCATCTCAATTTGTTTGTAGTCCAGATATATAGTCAATCGTTCCTGTTGTTTTTTTAATCCATCTGATTGTTTAAGGTTTAGCGTGTCTTTCCTTTTTTTATGTAAAATAATGTATTGGCTTATAGATAGAGAACATAACACACATCTTCCGCCATATTTAACCAGTGAATCGATTCTAATAACGGTTTATACATCAAGGCATGATCTTAACTTGTTCATTTAGTCTTACGATCATAAGCAATTTACTGTAAGAGAGGACTTATCTTTATGATATTTAATTACACTCTCTCTTATTAAATATGGAACAAGTTTTGTTCTATATTGGTTGCTCCCCTTTTCTTCTGATATTATCAACCCTCACATTGGAATGCTGAAACTTTAAATGTTCGTGATAGGCCGGTGGAATTAGCAAAGGTGATCTTCTCAGGATCTTTCTCTCTGATGAAGATATCATTCACAGGAACCCAGATCATGAGCTCCTTGCTTTTGACTCCGGTAAGCCTCCTCATACGACCGTCCTCAACAAACGCAGTTATCTCCGTGTCATATAATACCCTGCGACCTATTGCACGGAATGTATGATCAATCTTGTTTTTCATCCTCATCCACACAAACCCTTTCGTTTTGTTGTACCCAACTTCTGTCATATCCTTGAGTGGCAACAATCCCGTGGGTAGCTTGATGAGAGCAAGAAGCTCCTTGGCTTTATCTAGACAAAGAGACTGGTCACTGTAGCTCTCTATGTCATCACTCTCATCTATTATCATCTCTCTTAACGCCATAATAGATAAATCACTTTGTTTTTATTGCCGAATGCTTCTACTCAGACTTTTGGTTTCTTCACTAAATAGTAGGGTTTCTTATGGAACATTTGATGTATTTGAGTACGTAAAGTGGAACATGAAAGGTGTGTGATGAGCATTTTCAGGCCCCATATTTGGCTGCATCATAACACTGTGATTTGTGATATATATTATTTTTGCAACTTTCTTCATTATCATCTCTGTACTTGCGACTTATTTGATGATTCACTAAAATGGGAAAATAATGGAGATTACATTTACAGGGAAGAACGTATAGTCAATGAGCTCGTCTATCTCGGCCCAATGTAACCCATATTATTGAGCTAGTGGGCTTTTCTTTATTTTTTAGGTTTCCGAGTCAGCTTTTATTTCTGATGAAGTGAAGTGGTTAATTATCAAATTTACGATGATCCAGATGTTGTGATTTTGCTGACGAAGGTTAACCATAACCTCGGACGGTCTAATGCGGATCTGTGGTCGTATCGGTAAACCTAATGACCCGATTTGATCCGGACTAGATTCAGTACTACAATCTGCTAACTTTAAAACCTGGTAAAATTCATAAAAATCTGAGCTTGCATTACTTATTAAACAAATTGTCTTTGAAAATATCAATTGAATTTTCTTATGTACATTTTAGTTGTATATATATATTGTTTGTGATTATCTTAGATTTTGATGAACTCTACTATGCCACATTGCCACTTAAAGAAAGTGAGCAGAATGGTGATAAAAAAAAAAATGGTTGATGTGATTGATTTTTGTAATTAAAAAACTTTGAATTGATTCAATTTTGTGAACCAGAAAATAAACTGATTTACTATTGGAATCGGATTTTAAAAAAAACATTGTTGTTTCTATGATTTTATATATATATCAAGGTTAAAAACATGGTAGCTGTCCGTCAAGAAAAGAAAACACGATTATGATGTTTATATACATGTTTAATCTACGTTGGAATCAAACTTTTGTTTTAAGTTCATCGAAAAAATTGGAAATAAATTAGTGTAAGGAATTCGTATATTTGTAGACAGCCGCTAGCTCTGCCGTCCAAAAATGATACATCTAGGAGAGATATTTTCCGGCCAAATAAAGCATATTCCATATACAAAAAAAAATAAAAATAAAGGAATATATATATATAGTATAAGATGTCTCCTAAAAATCCGACACAAATCTAGGGTTTCTTTCTCGAATCTAACACAAAAATATAAAAGACAAAGGCAAATAATAAAACGAACATGCATATCCATTTGCATACGAACGTACACGTAACGCGAACGTATGTGCCCACTAAGGTATATCGACGTGTACATATATTGAAAGCTGCATGAAAATCACGTGAAATTTATCAAATGGGACAGTGTGTCCATGACTCACCTTCTGCAAGTAGCATGAAAAAAAGGCTGCGTAATCTTTTTAGATTCATAATCATCATCAACGATCACTTGAAATAAGAGAGACCGGCTATGATCTCAATTGTTTCAAATAAAACTTATACGTTTTACGTTACGTTTGCGTTTATATTAAGATAAAACAAAAGATTTTGAGATATAAGCATTTTTTTTTTAACTTGGCACAAATATGTTTTGCAAAGTTGAAACATAAACATCCATACGTGAAACGTTTGATATTACAATCAACAACCATATTTTACTTAATGCGATTAAAATTGTGGATTCATTTTAAATGCATTCTCACTAATATATCAATATAAACGCAAACAAATAATCGGGACCTATATCCTGCAATAACGAATTCGAAATTGACATGGTGAAAATACTTGATATATGGAAAGTATGGTTTTGAAATGCTTGCAGATTTTCATTTTTTTTTTCTTTTGTAGATCACCGCTCAAGTTTTTTAAAATGCTTGCAGGTTTTCCTAAGATTCAGAAATCATTTTTTGTCATTTACGATTATTACTCTCCAAAAAGAATTGTGTTTTAATTTAGATTGTTTAAAACGAAAATATTTTAAAACTAAAACTTGATCGTTTTCAGTAGCTCAGATCGTTTAGTGGCCTCCTGACCTTTCCTCCCTTCTAAGTTTAGTCAGTAGCTCAGATTGTTTTCATGAATGAGATTTATTGTTCATACAATTATGATAAAAGTAAAAAAAAACTAAAAAATGTAGTAGTCGTCAAAATTCGTGCGGCATATGGTAGTTTGATTAGTCTTTTGAATAACTTCATGCATGGGCCACGTGATTGTGTATGGGGTTATGTTGGGTCGCATACAACCAAAGATTTTACAGATTTTATATGTAAATTAATATAAGTAGTTCTTATTTCTTAAAAATATGGGAGCTTAGAATGGTGTTCATTAATTTGTATAATACATTGGCTCGCTCCAGTGTTCAAACCATTTTCTTCACGTAATTGAAAACCCTTAACACTAATAAGAGAAGTGAAAAAAAATCCCTATAAATTCAATCAAATATGAATTTCTGTCTGTGGACATATGTAAATGGTGTTGGAAAGAATATATGTGGTCCTCAATATAAATCACAATATTTTGTTGCGCCATCTAAAATTTCAGAGTAAAACGAAATCTTATATTCTACTATGAGTCGTGACGAATAGATACCACAAGTACATATACAACGTACACAGACTAAACATATATAGGTTTCAGACAACCATAGTACGATTCAGAATTTTCTTTCCAAAAGTTGCACAAATTTTCTGGTTAACAATGAGATTATTAGAAGCTTTTGTTTAAGAAAAATTTTCAAAACATTTTCTTAAATTTTATATGAATTTTTAAATATTTTGCTAATTTTAAAAAAATACATATTTAGTTTTATAAGTTTTTATAGTATTAATTAACCTTCTATATAGATAAATCGAATTTCTGTTTTTTCATAATTGGATTACATAAAGCTTCATAGACATAAATTTGTTGTATAGATAAAATTTCTTTCTAGTTAGTGCTGTTAATTGATCAGAAAACTAATCCTAAATTGATAGTTTTGAAAAAAAAAAGTTTAACATAAAAAGAAATATTAATATGTATAAAAGTGTCTGTCTTGGTCTAAAGGTTAAGACACTAGCTAGCAGTTTAGTCGCAAAAAAGGAAACTAAAGTAGAGAACCATAAATGCGAGGAAAAAATAATAAGTCATGTAGTCATTTGAAGACTTTCGGCCTTTAAATTTCCTCGAACCGAATACCATAATAAGATAAATATAAAATTATTTATTTTACAGTATTCGAACTCAAAACTTTTCCTTTGTTGAGAGGCCAAAAATTCAACCGGTTGAGCTACTTAGGGGGCGGAAAGCATCCAAATTCTGTCTAAACTCTGAATATTCTAGATACTGATCAAATTCAGCTGCTAAGATGCATTATCTATGTATACCTAAATCTTATCAGGAGAAAATAAAAAATGAGAAGTTGAATAATGTGTTACGTGTTTTTGTAGGCGCAATGGAATAGAAAAGGGCACGGAATCTTTTGGTGAGTGTAGTTTTTGGAAATGGGGAGAGCGACAAAAATCTTTGTCAAGAAACAATCCATAAAGGAGAGGATATATGAAAACCCACGTCATCCCATCTTACTTCACGCACCCTGGCTCTCCACGTACGTTTCATTTTAGTTTTCATCAGCTATTACCTCATTTATGATAAGTCACTTCTTGCCTCTTTTTTTTCTTCTTCTTTTGATAATTTTAGAAATTATATTAATAAAAATTGTGTACAGAAATTTGAGAAAATCTAATAAAATAGAACTAAAAAAAAAACTTAAAACATCCTATATATTAAAAAAGAATATATATTGTTGCTCTACCTAGGTAGATTAGGACAATTAGAAGTCTTTTATTGTATCTAGGATATTTATTATTCTATCATATCATATTACAACTAATCAAGAGTTTGACTTCAATTCAAATTTGGTTTGCCGAACTGCTTTCTAAATACTTTGCTAAAAACGTTAAGATTTTATTATGTTAATTATTTCTTTTGGTTAATTTCTATGGTTTTTGAGCGTGAATTGCTTTAGCTGAAAGCTGTGTCGTCCGGTCACTTAATCGACCTTTTGTGCAAATTGGGTTTCTCTTCCAGTTTGTTTGACTCATCAGTTCAACGAAACGCATTTTTCTTACTATTTATATGTACATATTTTGATATTTATACGCGTGCCCCACCCAAAATAACGGTCCATCGAATGGTCTATTTTCAAAAGGTAAATAATATTAAAGTTTACATATACATGCATGCACATGCTTTCACCAGTCATCCCTCTGCTTTCCAACATTATCACTTCCTTTTTCGCGGTTATTCCATTTTCATATATTCGAATCTATATAAAAGTGTTTGTTTCGTATGTAGTTAAGTGTGTACGAGCCATCATGAGATTAAGATTCTTTATAATTGGAGAGATCACGTATCCGTATTTTGGTTCTTTCTTTTTATTTGGGGTTGGTTTGCATCTTTGTGTCTCTACGACAGTGAAGTTTATGTTTGTGACTAAAAATCTAAAATTTTCTCAAGAGTTCAATGATTAAGTTATCAAAGACACGTTACCATCAAATTAAGATTCATACGCACATATACAATTTAAATAAGTTGAAAAAACTAGTGTCGAAAAAAGTTTCTTTCTAGCCACCTACATCCTCTAATCTAATCCTTGATACAAATATCAAGTATTAATTAATGCAAAAACAGTTTTTTTTCTTCTTTTTTTCTTCTTTTCTTCTTTTTTTCCTAATGGTATTAAAGAACATGGTGGTCTCCATTCTCAAGCAATAGGACTATATCTGACTGAGGCCTACTATCTAATGGTCAAAAACGAGCAAAGATTGTCAGTGGTCTTAGTTCTTTTGCTTCACGTTTCAATCGACAATTGGCAAGTTCCAGAGGTACGGAACACTTCCGCAGTAAGGAGTAAGGACCATTAGACGCACAAATAGTTGAGTTGTCGACTTTCCAACATATATTTTTAATATAAAAAAATAAGTTAATAAAAAAATAAGCATACAAATCTATGTAAAATATAAATAAAATATAAGTAAAATATTTTGATATACAAAAAAAAGCAAAAAAAAAAAATAACTAGTTAATTTATGTTATTTCTTCAAAATAGAATAGCGATTATGTAACAACTCATCCAACGTCTGGGTTAACACCTAATATAATATATAGTTGAAAGACTCTATGCCGAACTTGTTACAACATCATGTTACATGTATAATTATTTTATTTTCTTTGGTTCAAAGAATTAAACCATGCATTATCTCTACATTGCTAATTGCATATACAAAATAACTAATTTAACATGTGAACTAGGATCATTTGGGGTTTGAAATTTAACATGGTTTCCCCCGACTCCAGAAAATTAGTATTTGGGCGTATAGGATCACTCTTGAATTATCAAAAAAAATAACTAGTTTAAATTTAATTGTATCGAATTTTATAAAAGCATACATAAACATAAAATTAATATTTGCATCAATTTAAATGAATCAGTTGAATTGTTATAGCGAACAAATTATTGATCTAACTTCGCACATACGTTTGGGTTTAGCAAAATCAATAATATAATTTTATTTTTACAGTAATTATCGATTATGCAAATTTATATTTTTGGTTAACGAATTGTTATCCATTCAACAAATCATCCACTATATTTATCATGGATTACTTTTAAAATCAAAATTTTGATTACGAATTAGTAGTATTTCCAATTCCAACTTCCTTTACACTGAGCACACCTTGCACAAAGACTCACTCCGAGTCAAACGGACGAATAAACATGCATGTAGATGGATTTGCAATAAAGTCACTGATTGAAAATTTTGGGACCACCTATTCGTTGATTATAGAATTACATAGAGGGGATATTCTTTTGTTACACACAATAGTAGTTATCGTTCATCATGCAACTTTTTGAGTCTTTTAGGCATTTGAAGAACTTGATTAAGACACGATGAGAAAGACAATCACAAAGAACGAAGGAGAATAATTAGTCGACATCAATTTAAGCTTTATCCATACCACTAACCTGTAACGCCCAATGATCTAAAGATCATCATTAACTTCTATGAGTGCCATCTTTAAAAAAATTCTAAAGATGCCCTCTTTTTTTTTTATAATACATTTAACTCTCAACGTATGCTTTTCCTCTTATTTCGTTCGATCAAAGGGAAAATGTGATATATGTCCGATTTTGTAATACTTTGAGTCTTAAATAGAAGTACAAGAAGAAGAAAAAGTTCTTGCACACATAAAGGGCGAAGTATAGAAATTGAAAGATGTATAAATTAAAACTAAAAAGAAGAGTCAATATATATTAAACTCGACTCCATGCAAATATGATATGCTCTACTATTAAATATCAAACTTATAACAAATTTTGGATGGATGTCCTAGGCGAGTGTTTCAAATTTATTAAGGTCCGCACGGCATATAGAGAGTATATGTTTGACAGTTTGAGATAATAGGTTAAAACATGTTATATATATGTTAATTACTACAATGAAATAACAAGTAAAAGTGGAAAGAAAAGACTTCTTATAGATTTAACCAAGAATCGACGATTTACAGCAAATACTAAAACATGCCGATCGACTAAATACAAATAATGGAAACGTCAGTAGACTAGTCGTCGAACTGTCGAGCTTAGTCTTAGAGCTAGAATCGTGTAATATTTCTAACTCTTACTTCATCAATTGTCTCATAACACTCCCTGACACTAGGTTCACCTTATTTATAGTTGACGTGATGTGACTTTCCTTTTATTTGGAATCGATGTGGGTTTTCTTTTCGCCTTAACTTGTGGCGACGAAGATATGTACGGAAGGTCCGGTCGATGATGGACTGAACGTTAATGGGCATATTCTTAATTACGGGTCGTTCTTGGTTGACTTTCGGTCAATCCTCACTAATCTGAACGATCCTAATCTGAGCAATCATCTTCGTAGTTTGTATAGACCAAGCAGGAATGTAATGAGGCAAAACTCATATCCAACATTTAATTACATTAATTAAATGAATGAAAATATCAGGTGAAAGTGTATAGTTATTTCAATCATTTGTATCATTGGTTGACGAAAAACGAATCATTTGAACCATAACTAATTAAAGACGACCCAACCCATTTAATTTTCATTTTGTCTCAACCAACACACTTAATTCAGGGACCTCGAGTAGTTATTGTCATTTATTGTATACAAATATATATGTGTTGGTAAGTTTATATATATATGTATAGTAACTATTTTGTAATCATCACGTGCCTGGTCGGCTCATTTTTCCATTTTCATTTCAAATGATTGAGAAAATGGCTACCATCAAACAAAAGGATCATCTACATTTGGGTAGTTTAGTCTTGTTTGATAAGTATTACGTAAATGCAATTATATATGTATTCGTTGTTTAACATCAAGTGCTAGTTTAAATTTCGTTTGAATACTACAAATACTATCAAAGTTTTATTCATAATTTAAGAAGAATATAAACTATGGAGCATAACTTGCAAATTTTATACGTAGGTAAATAGAAAGATCGACAAAGGAACTAAATAATATATGCATTTAGTTACTTTAAAAATTGACCAAAAAGTTTATTTTTCACCATATAATTAAAACCCCAATAAAAATTTTGACTTATAAAACACTTTTGGGAGAACCAATCTGATACTAGAAGAGCTCACATTTGAAAAGATAAGGTTATGTACTCGTGTGACAAAGTGACCATCATGCATATTATATAAACAAGAACAAAAGAAACACAATAATGTGATTATAAACTTTCAAACTTCAACCAAGTAGCCTTGGTCTAGTGGTAAAATGGAAAAGTCCCATCACCTGGGTTCGAATAGCATTGGCTATGAAAGTTCAAAATTTAACATGATTTCTCCCACTCATGAAGATTAGTCTTTGGACTTAGGAAACTTTTAAGACAATTTATCTTGAAACTATATTCCACTGAAGGCAGCATTGTGTGAATCATCCCGACCACCAAAACTTAATAATATGACAATAAAGTTCAGGGGCCACTACAATTTGTACAATATGTGATATCCTTATCGATGACTCTTTGGTTTTTAACTTGTGTTATTTTCCATGCTTCGGTTTCGGATGTCAAGTGTAATAGTATCCATCGCTGAATGATTGATGGGAATATGCACTAGATACCACAAAAATAAAAAAGAATTAAGTAACTACCATTGATGTAACCGTGTGTTCTCTCTCTTCGTATAAAATTACTCTTATACCCATTACATATATTACATGTTATTTGTTTAAATATCATGTCATTTTTTTAGAACGAAATTATATGTAAGTTTGGGTTCACAAATGAAATGGTTAGTGTTTAGATTTTACAATTAGAACGAATTTATATGTCGGTTTGGGTTCACAAATGAGATGGTTAGAGTTTAGATTTTACAATTAGAACGAAATTATATGTCGGTTTGGGTTCACATATTATATGTCGGTTTGGGTTCACATATGAGATGATTAGGGTTTAGATTTTACAATTAAAACGAGATTATTTGTCGGTTTAAGTTTACAATTAAACGCTATTTAGTTCAATATAACATGTAAAATATAAATATTACATGTTATTTTAAGGAATCACACCAAATCTTTCACTCTTTCTATCTAACACTAAAACAAAAAAATGTGATTGTATATTTTTACTCCAAAAAAACGTAGGCCCTATGGTATTTTCCTATAAAAAAATGTTATTGTGGTATTTTCTTTATTTTAATCCATATTTGTACTATCTACTCATGATTGATATGGTTTACACACAGACACACACATAAAAAAAATATTTTCCATATGTACCACCACATATCCATAAAAACTATATATATTGGTTAAAAATCCATAAAAACTATTTAGTTAATCTTTTTCATACACTCTCTCTCTTTTAATTAGTACTGTTGTTTTTATCATGTGTTGAATAGGGATCCACTATTAAGTGATAATGACGTAAAATCGTGCAAATCTATAGTTGAAAACTTGAAATACGTTCTTTAGCACTAAGAGGTATATATAGTGAGATTCAAATAATGATTTTAGCAATGTCTCAAGTGTAATCAGTCTCTAGTTCTTCTCTTGCGAGGACGTCACCAGTTTTATGTCTATTGGTGGCTGAAACTGTGGTCAACGTTCGCGTGTAAGAACAGTTGATCTTGCGCGGTTTATTTCCGGTCGATATCAAAGTTTTTTCTTTGTCCCTAGGGTTTTGTGCTCTCTCCATCTGGCTGGTGAGGTGCTATGGGAGTTGTATTTGTGTCTTTGGTCGCGTTGGTATCTTGCTTTCCTCCCTGTCGGTTTGCTTCTAGTTTGGCTTCGGTGTGAGGTTTATCCGGCTTTATTGGTGCTCCCGAAGTTTAATGGTTCTATAGGGAAGTTTTGTGAGAGTCTCTCATGCCATTGTTCAATTATAGGGTTTAGGTTTCAGTTTTTGCCTTTTAGATTTGTGTCTTTGTGTTTGATTTTAATATGTATCTTCGTTTCTTGGAACTTGTTTCCCTCTTTTGGACTAAAGACCGTGAGAACATTCAGTAGTCCGTCGCCTTATGACTGCGGAAACATCCAGTAATCTATCGCCTTACAACGGTGAGAATATCCAGTTGTCTATCGACTCTTGTAATTTTAGTTTGGTATCTTTCTTTGGTTCAATAATTCAGATGACAAAAAAAAAATGTGTAACATTTACTGCCACAAAAAGATCACATCGAGAAACTATACAAATGGTGGCAACGTATTGGACGAGATATACCACTCATTGACCGAACTGAGAATTGATGATTATTTCTCCATTTCATCAGTGAAAACTTATAGGAAAGATCTGATGTCAAAAGCAAACTAGATTGGACGACAACGATCTTTATAAAAAACATATGCAAACTCTAGGGGAGGGGGGTGGGGGGGGGGGGGGGAGAAAAATAGTAAGAGATTTGTGTGTATATCAACTTCCTCAAGATAAATCATCTGATTTGCTACATTTAGACTTCACAGAATTGATTAGAGGTCATGATCATCTTATGATATGTGATTATGGTTCAATTATTCAGCCGACTTTTTTTCCTCACAATTCACAGCTGACTTAATTTTGTACGATTCTTTCTTTTCCGGAACAAATGGGTTCCCTATTAGACTTTTCATAATTTTATATCAAGAAAAATAAAAGAATAAATGCTCTCATAAATAACCTTAAATGCCACCAAATGATTTGCTACATCACTATTGGGAAGAAAAGTCCAAATCAATATGAAGGAAAACAAATTTATGTATTATCTTTGTCAAGAAAGAAATTCATTTAGCTAGAGTTTCGATGGCTAACAGAGCCTTTTTTGCTATAGTAGAATTAGCCACTCAGTATATAAGAAAAAACTAACATGATGTCAAAAAGAAAACCAAAAAAAAAAAAACTACCTAACATAATTATGAGTACTGTTAATTATTTTGAACTAGAATCATGTTCAAGATTTGTATTATAATTGTTTCTAAATTTGTTGTGTAATGATTGTTTCTAGAATCATTTTTACATTTTTCCTTGTTACAAAAAGAGTGTTATTTTATGTTTTCATGCAGTTTTTATTTTTTTTATCACTATTATTTGACCTTAGAAAGAAAAAAAAAACTTTAAGTGTATTTATAAGGAGTGAAATATATATATTTTTAAACTTGTGTGCATTATGTTAAAATGACACTCTTTGTAAAAGAGAGAGAGTATTAAAAATATATAAGATGCATTTAAAGTAATATTAGAAATTGTTAAAGTTGATAAGTTATTAAGATGCATTTTATATTGTAAGCCTTATAATATAAAATAAATTGGCTGTAACTAAACGGCTCATCTCCTTTGTAATAATTACGCTAGATATATCTTCCATCTCATTTACAAATTAGGATTACTACTAACTCAAAGGATACTTAGGCTCGCCAAAAATATCACCAAAAAACTTATGAGTAGTTTGAAGATTTTACAAATTGCAATATCAAAATCATATGATTTATACATATAGGTAAGGTAGTTAAGTTAAGAGAAGGACGGACATTGGTGATATATTTTTATAGAAAGAAGAGTGCAAAGAAATCAATTACCATGTCCTAATGATTGTAAAAGATGGGTGCACCAATTATTTGCGATGCTACGGGAACGTGGGATTGAACAGGGTGAGGATAAGGATGTTTTTATTTATTTAGATTTTTATAACAAAAATAAAATAAAATAAACGTGTAAGAAAGCTGGCCTTAGGCCTCTTTGATGGGTAGGCTTTATTCTTCAACATCACCATCCTTACTCCTACGACTTCCCCTGTGTGTAGGGGATATGTATCTTATTTTACTCATTCCTAAAACCATGAAAACAAAAAAAAGTGGTGAAGATTTTATCATTCCAGTCATCTCCATCAATAGATCTCTATACTAGTTTTTTTATCCCCCTATTATTATTAGACGTTTAAAATGGCAAAATGTTTTTGAGTTTTTACAATATTTGAAGAATTATTTTGGTTTATATCATACTTCCAATACTTACCCAAACAAATCAAAAGGATAATTATGAGTAACATAAAACATTAGGAAGATCTTTAGCTTTTTTAACGGGAAATGAGAAAAAACTCAGAAAAATATATCATCTAATTTTATTTTGCCGTTTAATTTCTTTAGTTATTAAATTTCTCAAAAAATATTTGATTTAATTTATGTTGTCTTTAAAAACCTTCATTTAAAGACTGTTAACTCTAATGACGGAAATGTTAACTATGATTAAAATATAACCTATGTGGTTAATTAGAGAGAACTAAAGACACTGTTGCTCTCTTCTTTTTTCCTAAATCGATTTTGAGTTTTAGAATCCTAGAATCCTAAAATACTAGTATATCAAAGACTGAAAGAAGATAATGTTTCCACGCTTTTTACCAACCGAACCAATCTAACTGAATCAAACCAAAACTTGAAGATGCGTATCCTTACAAATTGCATATATTATGTGAGAGAAAGTAGTGTAAAATGTTATCTGAAGTTTGCATTTATTGTAATAAGGTAATCGGAATTTCTGAACCATAAAGCATCATATCATGATAATACTACAATATACGTACGTACTATCGCATAAAAACTAAACCTGGAAAACACATGAGTTTATGACCTTAACCAATAACACCATATTCCTTATACATCCTACTGCTATACACCATATTCACCACTCGTATTTTTGTTGGAAACAATGAAAATCACATTATGTATCAGAAATATCGTTAATATATATAACAGTCGAATTAGCTAATCATCACGATTAGTATTATTAGAGTGGATGGTTTGATGTGAAGAGAACCGAGATTAACAACTGGTTATCTCCGGTTTACTTTCTTGTTTTTAATTTGAGCTTAGTATATTAGCTGAGGGTGTAGAAACTTTATCCTTCGAGCTTTGTAACAAACTCTTGACGGACTAATTCCGATATCGATCTGTTCTTTTCTCCGATCTTGACCTCCTCCGGTTTACCGGATTTGTTATGGTATCAGAGCTTCTTTGTTAAGCTTTTCTCTTCTTCCGCATTGTTATCGGAGATGAGTTTTCCAGTTTTCTCTTTGTTTCGTTTTGTTCAGAGTTTGGTTATCGCCGTTTGCGAATTGATCACCGGAATCTTATTTCTTCTTTTGATTCTTTTGCTATCTCTTTGATTGACCTTGGGTGTTGACGAATTTAGCTTTTCTTTCACATAATCTTCACATCTTTCTTTTGATTCTTGAACTGAGAATGAGTTCCGTTGTTCCTCTGGTGAATCGGCCTCTAACACCGCCGTCTTCTCCAGCTGAATCGCGTTTTCAAGTTGATTAGTATGAGAATCCTTATTTTCTTCACAGTGCTGATCATGCGAATCTAATCTTGGTTTCTGATCGGCTCTCTACTGCTTCTGACTTTCCTTCGTGGAGGCGTTCGATGTGGATGGCGTTAAACGTTCGAAACAAACTCGCCTTTATCAATGGTACAATTCCTAAACCTGATGAGAACCATAGAAATTTTGGTGTATGGTCCCGCTGCAATGATATAGTATCGACTTGGTTGATGAACTCTGTTGATAAGACGATTGGGGCAAGTTTGTTGTTCATATCGACTGCACAAGGGATCTGGAATAATATTTTGTCTAGGTTTAAGCAAGATGATGCGCCTAGGATTTTTGATATTGAGCAGAAATTAAGTAGGATCCAACAAGGATCTATGGATGTATCCACTTATTACACAGCATTGATGACTCTTTAGGAAGAGTATAAGAATTATGTGGATCTTCCTGTGTGTACTTGTGGTCTTTGTGAGTGTGATGCGGCAACTAAGTGGGAAAGATTACAACAGAGGAGTCGGGTTACTAAGTTTTTGATGGGCTTGAATGAAAGCTATGAACATACCAGGCGACACATTCTAATGCTCAAACCGATTCCTACGATTGAAGAAGCCTTTAATATGGTAACTCAAGATGAGAGGCAAATAACTGCTGTTCGTCCATCTACTCGAGTTGATAATGTGGCTTTTCAGGCGAGTGTTCCTCCGGCAAATGAGGTTGACAATGCTTATGTTGCGGCTTACAATACTATGAAGACAACTCAGTCTAAACCAATGTGTACACACTGTGGGAAGATGGGACACACGGTACAGAATGCTACAAGTTACATGGTTTTCCTCCTAGTTATAAAACCAATACTACAAGATATAATTTCAAGGGTGTGAATCAGTTTCAACCAAGGATGCCTTTTATGCAGAATCAACCGAGAATGCAACAATCGTCGAGGTTAATGCAAATGGTTCCGTATGCTGGTTCTATGCAAAATGCTAATGCAATTGCTCAAGTGTATTCTGAGAATGGCTGTTATCCGACTGATATTGCTTCTGATGGTGGTTCCTATCCGTATAATGGAGTTTCTTATGGCCAAATGGTGCCGCAGCAATATATAGCTCATGTACCAAATGATGGAAACAGTGTAAATCTCAACAATTTTACTCCACAACAGCTTGAACAATTGATTTCACAATTCAAGACCAGACTTTCAGAGACGTCGGCTACTACATCTAGTATACCTAGTCCTACTGCAACAATTACAGAACATGGTTTGATGGCTCATACTTCCACATCTGGTATTAATATTCATTTTCCTTCTAATAGCCTTAAATTTGAACATAATAATCTACTTTTTCAAAATCATATTCTTTCTTCACTTCAAAAATTACTTCCTCATGATGCTTGGATCATTGACACGGGAACCTCTAGCCATGTTTGCTTGGATCTAGCAATGTTTAGAGACTTAACACCAGTATCAAATGTCACTGTCACATTACCGAATGGTGCTAGAGTAGCTATAACTCATACAGGAACAATCTTCATTACTTCTGCATTAGTTTTAAATAACGTTTTACATGTTCCTGACTTTAAATTCGATCTGATTAGTATTAGTTCTTTAGTCACATCTTTGTTTTGCTCTGCTCATTTCTATCCAACTTGTTGTTTCATTCAGGAACTTTCTCGGGGCTTGATGATTGGGAGGGGTAAACTATTCAACAACCTCTATATTTTGGAGACAGAACTTTCAACCCTTCCGTCATCAACACCTGTAGCTAGTTCTTTTTCTGCATTTGTCAGTGATGATCATCTTTGGCATCAACGTTTGGGGCATCTTTCTTCATCTGTTTTGCATAAACTTGTTAGTATCATTCCATCTCTAAAATCTTTAGATTCTTCTTCTTGTTCAATTTGTCCATTAGCAAAACAAAGCCGTCTAGCATATGTTTCTAATAACAACTTGTCTGATAATCCTTTTGATCTTATACATTTAGACATTTGGGGTCCTTTTAGTGTGGAGTCTGTAGAAGGTTTTCGTTATTTTCTCACCATTGTTGATGATTGTACTCAGACCACTTGGGTTTATATGTTAAGAAATAAAAAGGATGTTTCAGTTGCTTTTCCAGCTTTTATCAATCTTGTTTCTACACAATTTAATAAAAAAAATTAAAGCAATTCGATCTGATAATGCTCCTGAATTAGCCTTTACAAATTTGGTTACAGAACATGGAATGTTGCATTATTTTTCTTGTGCATATACACCACAACAAAACTCAGTTATTGAAAGAAAACATCAACACCTTTTAAATGTTGCTAGAGTTTTGTTTTTTCAGTCTAATGTTCCTTTACAATGTTGGAGTGATTGTATACTAACTTCTGTTTTCTTAATCAATAGAATGCCATCACCATTGTTAGGACATAAATCACCTTATGAACTTCTCATGCATAAAGTCCCTGATTATTCCATGCTAAAATCTTTTGGATGTTTGTGCTATGTTTCTACTAATGCTCATGAAATATTTAAATTTACACCTAGAGCTAGAGCTAGTGTATTCTTAGGATATCCTACTGGTTATAAAGGTTATAAAGTTTTGGATCTAGAATCTCACTCTGTTTCGATTTCTAGAAATGTGATTTTTCATGAACAACAATTTCCTTTTAAAACCTCTGATTTGCTGTCTAGTTCTGTCGATATGTTTCCGAACACAATCTTACCTTTACCAGCTCCTTTTCATTTTGTTGAGTCAATGCCATTGATATATGAAGATTCTTTGATTCCTACTGATATGCATAATCCATCTACATTGTTTGCATTTGATAGGAGCACCATTCCCACTGGTAATGTTGAGATGATTGATATTGATGCTAATGCTGTACCTATTGCTAGGCCTAAGCGAAATGTTAGGGCTCCTAGTTATCTATCTGAGTATCATTGTTCTCTTGCTCCTTCGATTTCTTCTTTACCTCCAACTGAGATTTCTACTCCATCACTTAAACAGACTACACCATATCCCCTTTCCTCTGTTCTTTCTTACGATAAATACACACCTCTTTTTCAATCCTACATATTTTCCTACAATCTCAAGACAGAACCAAAACATTTGCTCATGCCAGAAATCTGAAAAGTGGACTAATGCTGCTAATGTAGAGCTTACTACTCTGGAGGTTCCTAGGACTTGGGATGTGGAGTCCTTACCACCAGGTAAGAATGTTGTGGGTTGTAAATGGATTTTCACTATTAAATACAACTCTGATGGTACAATTGAGAGATACAAGGCTAGGTTGGTAGCTCAGGGCTTCACTCAACAAGAAGGAGTTGACTAAACTGACAAGTGTGAAATTGTTGCTTGGTATTGCTTCTGCACAAGGTTGGAGTCTCACACAAATGGATGTCTCCAATGCTTTTTTTGCATGGGGATCTCGATGAGGAAATTTACATGAGTTTACCGCAGGGATATACACCTCCTCCGGGTGTTGTTTTACCACCAAACCCAGTTTGTAGACTATGCAAATCTCTATACGGTTTGAAACAGGCTTCTCGACAATGGTACAAGCGTTTTTCCTCTGTTTTGTTAAGTGCTAACTACATTCAATCACCTGCTGATAACACTTTGTTCGTCAAAGAATCACCGAGTGTTCTTGTGGTTGTCTTGGTCTATGTCGACGATATCATGATCGCTAACAACAGTGATGAAGCAGTTGAACAACTAAAAGCGTTATTCAGGTCAGAATTCAAAATAAAAGACCTTGGTCCTGCACGATTTTTTCTTGGTTTGGAGATTTCACGATCATCTGAAGGAATCTCTGTTTGTCAACGGAAGTATTCTCAAAATCTTCTTGAAGATGTTGGATTTCTAGGATGTAAACCAAGTGCAATTCCTATGGATCCTAATCTGCATTTGAGGAAAGATATGGGAACACCATTACCGAATGCTACTTCCTACAGAGAATTGGTTGGTCGTCTCCTCTATCTTACGATAACACGACCAGACATCACTTTTGCAGTGCACCAGTTAAGTCAATTCATCTCTGCTCCTACTGATATCCACTTACAAGCAGCACATAAGGTACTCAAATACATCAAAGGGAACCCTGGCCTTGGTTTGATGTATCCTGCTGATTTGGAGCTTTGCTTAAATGGATTTTCTGATGCTGAATGGGGTTCTTGCAAGGATACAAGACGGTATGTCACAAGATTTTTTGTTTATCTTGGTCGTTCTTTAATATCGTGGAAGTCTAAGAAACAGGGTGTGGCGAGTCGAAGTAGCACTGAATCTGAATATAGGAGCATGGCGCAGACGACTTGTGAGATTATTTGGTTGCAGCAATTGCTCAAGGATTTGAGAGTTACGGTTACTTGTCCTGCCAAGTTGTTCTGTGATAACAGATCTGCCTTACACATTGCCATGAATCCCATCTTCCATGAGCGGACGAAGCACATAGAGATCGATTGCCATACTGTCCGTGATCAGATCAAGGCAGGCACACTACGGGTGTTTCATGTTGGTACGAAGAATCAGCATGCAGACATCTTGACCAAGCCATTACATCCTGGACCGTTCCACAACTTACTTCAACGAATGTCATTGTCAAATCTTTATCTTCCATCTAACACTTCGAAGCTAAAGATTTGAGGGGGGCATATTAGATTGGATGGTTTGATATGAAGAGAACCGAGATTAACAACTGGTTATCTCCGGTTTAGTTTCTGTTTTTAATTTGAGCTTAATATATTAGCTGAGGGTGTAGAAACTTTATCCTTCGAGCTTTGTAACAAACTCTTGACGGATTAATTCCGATATCGATCTGTTCTCTTCTCCGATCTTGAGCTCCTCCGGTTTACTGGATTTGTTAAGTATATATCGATCTAAAGCAATTTCTTCTTGTGTATATATATTTAAGAGTTTTTTCTGGTATTCTGATTTAAACCTTCCAATTTATATACCCTGAATTTAATATTCATCCCTAAAACGGTATATAAATATACATTCCGAAAACCAATTAAAATATGTACATGCACTTAAATTATATACTGTATTATTAAACAAAGAAATTAAATTAGAGTAAACAAAAGTTAATTACTGCACGTCGGAGGGAAGCCTTGGTCTCCAAGTCCTGCCCAACGAAAATATGTCGACTTCACATTGCTTTAACTGAACTTTAAATATCAATAATAGTGTTTTAATGAAGACTGGCTTTGTCCAAAAAAAAAAAAAAAAAAAAATGAAGACTGGCAAGATGCAATTGGTTTTTTTCTATCGTGTAAATCTCAATCACCGTCTTAATTTATAATCCTGCTCAATTTTAACCCCTATTTATAGAAGGACGTTATAAAAGAACTATATATAGAAGACTTTGCGGTTGGGTTTTATCTTCCAACATATCCAACAAAGAATATATTTTCTATAAAAGCATTTGGTCACTTTCTTTACTATTGTTAATTTTCTGTTTTTGGTCTCGCTTTTATTTTTTTTATTTTGGAAACGAAAATAGTGTTCTTTCTCGTAAAAAGGCATTTTTCATTTTAACAAAAGAAAAGAGAATTTTCATAATCAAAAAGACTATAGCTTTTTCTTATATAAAGCATACTTTATAATTAAATAAATGTAATCGAAAATTATTGAAACAATTTGAGTCAAAAAATAATTAAGAAAAACTACGACCCGTGATTCTTTTTCTCCTTTTGTCAACAACCCATACGCGTGAATAC
This sequence comes from Camelina sativa, assembly GCF_030686135.1. Classification (NCBI taxonomy): domain Eukaryota; kingdom Viridiplantae; phylum Streptophyta; class Magnoliopsida; order Brassicales; family Brassicaceae; genus Camelina; species Camelina sativa. The sequence continues at coordinate 14,003,390 of NC_141893.1, forward strand.
GTGATTAGTCAATGTAAAATGCAAAAAGGCAAAACAAGAAGGGAAAAAAAAACATAAAACAGGACCATACCAATACCATTTTCTCACTATACCAACTTCGATTTCATAAACCCAAATAAGAAATAAAAACAAAAACTCCACGCTGTATTTCCATGTGTGCGAGATACAAGAATAGACTCGACATGCAAAATAAAAATAAGAAATATGACCAAATAATTAATCATATAATATCCTCTAATTAAAGGAAAAAAAAATCACAATAGTAACATTTTCTAAAAATTTCGTATTCCTTTTCTCCGGCCTCCCCCACATACCACTCCCTATAAATGCCAAGCAAATAGCTTTCCTCGATAGCTCCTAAATCATAACTACAATCTACAACTCTTCTTCTTCTTCTTCTTCTTCAACCTTTGTTTCAACCTTCAACAACCATTTTTTTTCTAATAAAGTTTCTGCAGCTTAAGTGTAAAACAACAAAAACCAAACATGGTGGTTTTGCCACAGCCAGTCACTTTAGATAACCACATCTCCCTACTCCAAACATACAAACCGGTTCCGGTTCCGGTTCTAACTTCACATTCAATCCCCGTCGTGGACCTAACCGACCCCGAAGCGAAAACCCGGATAGTAAAAGCCTGTGAGGAGTTCGGGTTCTTCAAGGTCGTAAACCACGGCGTCCGATCCGAACTCATGACTCGGTTGGAGCAGGAGGCTATTGGCTTCTTTGCCTTGCCTCAGTCTCTTAAAAACCAAGCTGGTCCGCCTGAACCGTACGGTTATGGTAGTAAACGGATTGGACCAAACGGTGACGTTGGTTGGATTGAGTATATCCTCCTCAATGCTAACCCTCAGCTCTCATCTCCCAAAACCTCCGCCGTCTTCCGTCAAACCCCTCAAATTTTCCGGTAAGTATTTGTTTTTAATCTCAGAAAACAACACAACATCACTTCTTGTCTTCATACTATACATTAAAAACTATATTATTTCTTTAAAAAATCGTCACTCCTTTTCTTGATACATTTCAAGAAACAGAGCACTCTGTTTTTTATTCACGTTTTAGCTAGCTAGCTAGCTAGTACCTTTCTGTTTTCTCCGTTGGAATCTAACCGTTGTAAGTGATATTTGAACAGAACGGCAGTTGAGGAGTACATGAAGGAGATAAAAGAAGTATCGTGCAAGCTGTTGGAGATGATGGCAGAAGAATTAGGGATAGAGCCAAGGGACAGTCTGAGTAAAATGCTGAGAGACGAAAAGAGTGACTCGTGCCTAAGACTAAACCATTATCCGGTGGCGGAGGAAGAGGCGGAGAAGATGGTGAAGGTGGGGTTTGGAGAACACACAGACCCACAAATAATTTCAGTGCTAAGATCCAATAACACTGCGGGTCTTCAAATCTGTGTGAAAGATGGAAGTTGGGTCGCTGTCCCTCCTGATCACTCTTCTTTCTTCATTAATGTTGGAGATGCTCTTCAGGTACCTTTTCTTCTCTTTTTATTCTCTTTTTTTATTTATATATATACAAATTTAAATTTGTTTTGATAATTTTGTTTTATTGTATTTAAGGTTTGATTTGATTATTTTGTTTAAGAAAGATTTGATGGTTTGTGTTTGAAACATTCCTTGTATTTTGGCTGGTCAAAAACTCAAATACTTAAAAAAAAATGAATATACAGTTTTTTTTGGGGGAGAAACTGAATCTTTTTTTTTTTTGGACAAACTGAGTATTGTTAATAAGATAAAGTGCTCATTCTCGTCTCTTCTCTTCTTTTTTTTTTCTGAAAATAAAAGAGATGTTTTTTAAAGTTCCTTTTCTTGTGTGTACGTCTAGAAAATCTTTGTAGACATTGAGCCTCACGTGACAATTACTGTTACACGATAGACATGTATGCAATATAATATTCTGTTATAAGTGACATTTCAAAAGCAAAAGAAATAGTATAATATAGAGTGTCTTTATCCTGAACTTCAAAGTCTAATCCCCATTTCCCATATAAGCAAGACGCATAAATTAACAATACTCGGTGTTTGCAGGTTATGACTAACGGGAGGTTCAAGAGTGTTAAACACAGAGTCTTAGCTGATACAAGGAGATCAAGGGTTTCGATGATATATTTCGGGGGACCGCCATTGAGCCAGAAGATCGCACCATTGCCATGCCTTGTCCCTGAGCAAGAGGATTGGCTTTACAAAGAATTCACTTGGTCTCAGTACAAGTCTTCTGCTTACAAGTCTAAGCTTGGTGATTATAGACTTGGTCTCTTTGAGAAACAACCTCTTCTCGCTCATAAAACTTTTTTGAGAGTAGTCGTGATGATCCTTGTCATCCTTTGTATGATAGAAAGTCATAATCACAAAAAGATGGAAACGGATAGTCTTTTGGATTAGTTTTTTCTTTTTTTTGGTATGTTTTTCATTAGGTCCAAAAAGCATTAGGCTTTGCTTAGAGTTTGACCCAACCAAACCAACTTTTGTATCTTCTCGTCTTCTTCTTCTCCTTTTTCTTTTTACCACAATTTGTTTGCCTTTCTTGGAAATACCAATTAGTGTTTATTCTTCTCTTTATATTTCATTTAAGATTTGATTCGTTCCTTTTTTCCATTTCCTGCATCAATTTCTTTGGTCCTAACAAAGACGAAACAAAACAAAACAAAATACAAGTCTTCCGCTTTATGTAATGTCCTCAGCGAGTCAGCGTGTCCTCATTGCTATTTCTCTATCTTTCTCCTATTTTGATGGGCTCCTCGCCGTCAAACATATGGAATTCATCTAAACAATTGGTGATATAACAAATTCTACATTGCTTGTATATCTTTCTCAATGTACTGATATGATATCTGTTCTATGCACATATGCGGAAGATCTTTTGTCTTCAGGTTATTATGTGTTATGGAATTAGCCCATGTGAAATTGTGAATAATTTGTGATATATCGAATCCTAATAACTAATTTTATCTTGAACAAATGATATCAAATTTTGCGATTTATGTTATGTTAATCCAAATAGAACTTTTCATTTTAGTATTTTATTCATATTATAAATCAACAACTGTATTGATATGGCAAACCAAAAAAAATCACTAGCGAAACTAGAAACATATTTAGATCGAACGTGCGGTCAATGTTATAAAACAGGAAGTCGATGATGCGATACATCGATGAATAATAACTTTTAAGTCGCATCATTAAACTATCATTTCTATTTAAATTTGTTACTCTAGTTTTGTGTGGAACTATTTAGAGCCAACGAAATGTTATTGTGCTGTAAAAAAACAAAATCTTATTGTGGAATGTGGATAATGGATATAGGAAGGCACTCTAGCAAAAGAAAGAGTAGAATAGTTTTCTCCCCATCTCACCCCCTCAATTCAAATGCCAATGAAATTAAGAAAAAAATGAAAAGCTAATGATATTTTTTAAATTTGAGGAAATACTGACTTAGCATAATTAGTTGTATTTTTTTCGAGATGTTTTAAAGATCTAGAAAGACAATTAAGGTTAAAACATTTTTTTCATTTTTTTTTCCTCCTAAAACAACGTTTGAAAATTGACAAGAAAAAAAAGCAGAAAATAAAACAACAATTGTTTTAAATTAAAATAAGCATTGGGGGAAATAAAAGTGGAGACCACAGAGAAAAAGGAGAGACAGGTGCTACGTGCTAGGGATTCTTACAGCTTTTAGAACTGTACGAAACGGAACAGAGAACTGTACAGTTACTGTCGTAATGTCGTTGGTTACGACTTTTATTTAGACACCAGTACCCCATTTTTTTCATTTTACTTGTTTTTTCCTGATACCAAAATATATCATAATTCTTTATCCTAATATCTTTATATAGATAAGTAACATCTCATATTATCATCGTTATGTAACATCTCATCGACATTAACAATTCTCGTAGCTTACTTTTAAATTTTAATTTATTTGTTAGAGAATTATGGTTTGAAGAAGTTTTTGAAAACAAGCATGTCACTAAAAAAGTTTTGAAACCGTTGAATTTATAACCTGCAAGATCTTTAACTTACATGGAGCAGTAAATATGGTATGACAACAGTTTTTGGTTGTCTCTTGTCAGACTTTCAGGTAGTGTGTCAAATATCAAGCGCAATATATGTTTCATACTATTTGTTTTTTTTTTGAATTACTTTAATAGAATCGGCTATACTCACCAACCCGAAATTTTTTAGGTAAATTAGTTACATTTTATGTGTACATTAATTGATCTACTTACATTACTCCAATACCAAACATTCTCATTTCAACAAAGTTGTGGTTCTAGTACAATGGTAAAGACTAAAGATTGATGGGTCGACTGTTCCAATATATCCAAGATAGGTAGCTATTGTACTCCCATTTGACAACTACCGTGATGGTCACAAAAACTGGATATTTTGAACTGTTTGGATATTTTCATCAAAAAGCTTGTGTGTGTTTCCGTATGAAAAAAAAAAGTTCTTTAAAATATTAAAAGATATTTTTTTCAATAGCAAATACTACACTAAGATTTTTTTTCTTTTTCTTTGTCATCTAATATTATTAAACATCACAAAAATATATGTAATATACTAATATGTACACATTTTTAGTACTTACACCTTTGATCCTCGAAGTTAGTTTAATGTGTACATATTACATACAGTTTGAAAGTACTTACACCTTTGATTCCTAGAAATAAATAGCGAAAATATTAATACCGTCTAATAGTGATAATAAAACCAAAGTTACCACTTCAACATCAATTTATAGGTGTTTTTAGATGATTCATATCGAAATATATACATATAATATATATATATATATATGTGAATTTTCTGCCACGCTTAAAATTTTTATAAAACAGAATTGTATCCAAATATTCCATGTGAAATTATTTTCATTAAATGGAAAAGAGCACGATGTGACAGCATGCAGTTTTTCTTAGTGCAACTACGGATCTGATATGTCTATATTTTGTCTCTGCTTAGCATATATTTATCATGTATTTAGCTAGGATAACACATTATTTTACTTTATTTTTTAGTCCTTTCTATACACTTTACATGTTTAGGTAGTTCTTGCATCATCCTTGCATACATTGTGCATTTTAGAGTGTTTCAAGTATTTAGGAGACGTTGGAAGCCTTTCTTGTCCGAGCCATTGTCGTCCGAGCCATCTCCGGAAAGCGTCAACCGAGCCATCCGTTCGAGCCGTTCCACTCGAGTGGGATTTAGCTTTCTACGTCTTCATCAAAGTTGTAGAGAATTGAGTTATCTTTCCAACGCCGTTTATTTCAAGCCAATCGGAGGTGTGGTTCAAGAGTTATCATCGTTTTAGTGAATGCATATACACCACACTCGAGCCATGCTCCTCCGCCACGCACTCCAGCTTGTTTGATCGAGCCATGCTCCCCTGCCACGCACTCCAGCTTGTCTGATCGAGCCATGCTCCCCCGCCACGCGTTCTAGCTTGTCTGATCGAGCCATGCTCCCCCACCACGCATTCCATTCGACGCACGGACTCGATCGCACATGACAGGAAGAAAGACGTTTGGTTTCACACGCTTCAGGAGATTACCAAACCGACGCTTTACCTTGTCGTTTTAAGTTTTAGGGCTTTCCATGTTGGACTACTATATATACATTTTGTTAAGTCTTTGCTGGGGGGAATCTTTTATCTCGTATTGTTTTTCTTCCCAGAAGGTTTTTAACCTAGCCACAAAAATACGTTCTGAGACTTGTATTCCGATATCATGGAGATTTATTGAGATTTTGCATTTGATTCCTTCTACAAAGTTGTTCATCTTATATTTCTCTATCTTACTATGCTTGTTTCAGTGTTTTCTATGTTTGCATCCTTGATGATGATTTTCGGATCTGAGTAGTGTAGTAGTTCTTGAGGATGGGATAGATTAGGTGGAGGATCTTAGGATGTAGAGTGTTTAAGCTTTGATTTGTATGATTCCCTTCTGGACTAGAGTTAGAAATACTTGTTTCTCTCTGATCAATTGGAACTAGGTTTTAGACATTTCCGCACCCAAAAGGTGTTCGATGAAATGTCTGCCTAAGAGATTAGTTGTCTAGGATGTTTGTTGACGTGAATGAACTTGTTTTTCATGCCATGCTTGATCGTGTTTCTCTAGCGAGAGCTAGGTTTGGAAGTGGTTGAGTTTGAGTAGCTTCTGTCAAGAGATTGTATTAGCTAAGTTGTGATGTTCATTGTTTAGGGATAGTTTGCTTGTGGTATGTTAAATACTCTATAGACTAGGATACTCCACCAACATCAATTACTCCCATCCTTAGGACTTCTTTCTTTCTGATTTTTATTACATTCCTGAGACTGTTTTGTTTCTTGATTTTTAGTTCATGCTTAGACTCGTCTCCGTTTTCATTCATTTTAGTTTCTCGTCATGAATTCTCGTTTCTAGTTCTGTGACTCATTTCCGTTTTTGTATTGTCATCATTCTAGGACTGTTAGACAAACACTCTATTTGAATTGGCTTGACTTGTGATTTCTTGATTGCAACTTAATTGTTAGTAAAGTTTCCCAAATGGATTGACACCTTAAGTATTACAACTGCATAAGGTTAATTGAACCTACTAGGAGACACAAAAATCTTAGTATCAATTTGGCGCCGTTGCCGTTTGGGATTCGTTTTGCTACATTTAAGTTTTCAAGTTTTGCAAGATTAAGTTCTGTTACACTTATCATTCTGGGTTTTGACTTGCTTTGGTTGTCTGCTTGTTTGTTTTTCATCTCAGGTACCTGTTGATTGCAACCTTGCATGCACACCAGATCAAGAGGGCATCAGAATCTCCTTCCTGTTATCGACGAAATCAATCGGTTGCAACGACCACGACAAGCTCGTCAACTTACTGATCATCCCGCACCAGTCACTATGGAACAACAGAATGCACCACATCCGGGACCGCGAAACATTGGTGCTGGGGATGCACCGAATACTCATACTCAGCGTGCTGGAATCGTCCCTCCCCCCGTGCAGAACAACAACTTCGAAATCAAAAGTGGTCTAATCTCCATGATCCAAGAAAACAAGTTTCACGGGTTGCCTATGGAGGATCCACTCGACCACTTGGACGAGTTCGACCGTCTTTGCAGTCTCACCAAGATCAACAGCGTGAGTGAGGATGGTTACAAGTTGCGCCTCTTCCCATTCTCCCTGGGAGACAAAGCTCATCAATGGGAGAAAAACCTTCCCAAGGGATCAATCACCACTTGGGACGCTTGCAAGAAAGCCTTCTTGGCCAAGTTTTTCTCCAATTCCAGAACAGAACGTCTGAGGAATGAGATTTTCAGCTTTACACAGAAGAGCTCAGAATCATTCTGTGAAGCCTGGGAGCGTTTCAAGGGTTACCACAGCCAGTGTCCACACCACGGTTTCAGCAACGAGTCTTACTGAGTACTCTCTACCGTGGTGTCCTTCCCAAAATACGCATGCTGCTTAACACTGCTTCTCACGGTAACTTCCTGAACAAAGACGTAGATGAAGGTTGGCAACTTGTGGAGAATCTCGCCCAGTCTGATGGCAACTACAATGAGGATTATGATCGCACAGTTCACAGCGACGTTGGGTATGAGGAAAAGTACAAGAAAGACCTCAAGAATGCAAATGAGAAGCTTGACCGTATCTTGCTGAGCCAGCAGAGGAGCGTCCACTTCGTATCTGAGGATGACCCTTTCCAAGTTCCAGATGGGGAGGGTGAGCAAAGTGAGGAGATCAGCTATGTCCAGAATCAGGGTGGATACAACAAAGGTTACAACCCTTACAAGACGAACCCCAATTTGTCTTACCGAAGTAACAATATTGCTAATCCACAAGATCAGGTGTACCCGCCTCAACAGCAACAACAAGGTCAACAAAAACCTTTTGTGCCTTACAATCCGGGATTCGCCCCAACGCAGCAGTTCCATCAGGGTTACCAAGCTCCTTCAGGTCCACCACCAGGATTCCGCCCTCAACAAGTTCAGCCTACTACAACCCCAGATCAAGAAATGAAGCAAATGATGCAAAAACTTCTTCAGGGTCAAGCTAGCGGTTCTATGGATACTGCTAAGAAGTTTGCTGACCTTAGTCAGAGGATGGAATGTTCCTACAATGATCTGAACGTCAAATTCGAAGCTCTGAATTCGAAGATAAGGTACATGGAAGGGCAATCCGCTTCTACTTCTGCACCAAAGCCTGGCCAATTCCCAGGTAAAGATGTTCAGAACCCCCAAGGAGTTCGCCAATGCCATTATGCTGAGAAGTGGGAAAACATTGCGTCCCAGGCAAGAAGTTCCAGACGTCACTGAGGACAGTGAGGAATTAGATGGGGAGGATTTTGTTCAGGATAAAGCTGAGATGGAGAACCCAGTCGAAGCAATCAAGGATCCGGTTGAACCAGTTAAGCAGTCTGAACTTGAAGCTGTTAAGGAGCCTGTTGTTTCGGATGACAGACCTACGAGGTTCATCCCTCCACCGTACAAGCCTCCTCTACCATTTCCAATGAGGTTCAAGAAGCAACTTAATGAGAAGTACAAAGCCTTGTTCGAAAAACAAGTCAAAGAGATTGAGTTGAGGATGCCATTGCTGGATGCATTCGCACTCGTTCCTCACTACCAGAAATTCCTCAAGGACTTGGTGATGGAGAGATCAAAAGAAGTTCAAGGCATGGTGGTACTAAATCTTGAGTGCAGTGCAATCATCGAGAAGAAGGTTGTACCCAAGAAACTCAAAGATCCTGGATCATTCACTCTACCCTGCTCCATTGGACCTATGTCTTTTGAGAGGTGCTTATGTGATCTTGGCGCTTCAGTGAATCTGATGCCATTCTCTGTGGCTAAGAGGTTGGGTTTCACAAGGTTTAAAGGATGCGATATCTCCCTCATCCTTGCAGATAGATCAGTGAGACTTCCACATGGTATCTTGGAGGACTTACCTGTCAGGATCAGAGATGTGGAAGTGCCAACCGACTTCGTGGTTCTGGAGATGGATGACGAACCGAAAAATCCTCTCATCTTAGGAAGACCGTTCCTGGCGACTGCTGGAGCAATCATTGATGTCAGAAATGGCAAAATTGATCTCAATCTGGGCGACGACTTCATTATGAAGTTTGACATCAAGGATACTTTGAAGAAGCCAACAATAGGAGGACAAGTCTTCTACATTGAAGAGATGGATAAGTTGGCTGATGAGTTGTTGGTGGAATTAGCTGAGGAGGATCATCTCAAGACTGCTTTGACCAAGGGTGGAGAAGAAGGGTTCCTGCATGGGGAGACCACTTGTTACAAGAATATGCTAGACTCCCACAGAGAGACGGACGAATTAGAGAAGTTCGAGCAGCTATCTGACGCATGGGAGGTATGTGTAGTTGAGACAGAGAGTTCAGAACGTGAAACCTTCCACTCGACCGACGTCAAGACCCGACTCAAACCACCGCTCGAACCGCACTCAACCGTGACCGCTCCTGACGCCCATGCTGAGGATTGGTCGGAACTGAAAGCTCCAAAGGTAGAACTCAAAATTCTCCCTTCCGGACTTAGGTACGTTTTTCTGGGAACCAATTCTACTTATCGTGTCATTGTGAATGCTAGGTTGAGTGATGATGAATTGGGGTTGCTAGTGACTGAGCTTAAAAAGTATAGAAGAGCTATAGGGTATTCATTAGATGATATCAAAGGTATTTCGCCTTTGCACACATAGGATCAATCTTGAAAATGAGTCTTATGCTAGTATTGAACCCCAAAGGAGATTGAATCCTAACCTGAAGGAAGTAGTTAAGAAAGAAATTTTAAAACTTCTTGATGCTGGAGTTATCTATCCTATCTCTGATAGTACTTGGGTATCTCCAGTGCACTGTGTACCTAAAAAGGGAGGAATCACTGTCATCAAAATTGAAAAAAATGAGCTAATCCCAACTAGGACCATCACATGACATAGGATGTGCATTGATTATAGGAAGTTGAATGTTGTTTCCAGGAAAGATCATTTCCCTTTGCCTTTCATTGACCAAATGTTAGAAAGATTAACCAGTCATCCCTACTACTGTTTCCTTGATGGGTATAGTGGATTCTTCCAAATCCCTATCAACCCAAATGATCAGCAAAAGACAACATTTACTTGTCCCTATGGCAGTTTTGCCTACAGACGCATGTCATTTGGTTTATGCAATGCTCCCGCCACCTTTCGAAGGTGCATGACATCAATTTTCTCGGATTTGATTGAGGAGTCAGTTGAAATGTTTATGGAAGACTTCTCTGTATACAGTTCCACTTTCTCCTCCTGTTTGTTAAATCTGTACAGGGTATTGACGCGATGTGAGGAGACGAACTTGGTGCTGAACTGGGAGAAGTGCCACTTCATGGTTGAAGAAGGGATCGTTCTGGGACACAAAATTTCTAAGAAAGGAATTGAGGTTGACAAAGCTAAGATTGAGGTCATGGTTCAGCTTCAACCGCCTAAGACAGTGAAGGACATCCAAAGCTTTCTGGGACATGCTGGGTTTTACAGGAGATTCATCAAAGACTTCTCAAAAATTGCAAGACCATTGACAAGGTTGCTGTGCAAGGAGGTTGAGTTCGAATTTGATGCAGGATGCCTAGAAGCTTTCAGCAAGATCAAAGAGGCCTTGGTTTCGGCACCCATAGTACAAGCTCCAAATTGGGATCATCCGTTTGAGATCATGTGTGATGCTTCAGACTTCGCAGTTGGCGCAGTTCTGGGACAGCGTATTGACAAGAAGCTTCATGTCATCTACTACGCAAGTCACACCTTGGACGAGACTCAAGGAAGGTATGCTACCACAGAGAAGGAACTCCTAGCAGTTGTGTTCGCATTCAAAAAATTCAGGAGTTACCTTGTGGGTTCGAAGGTCATAGTGTATACCGACCATGCTGCTCTGAGACACATCTACTCGAAGAAGGATACCAAACCGAGACTGTTGAGATGGATCCTGCTTCTTCAGGAGTTTGACATGGAGATAGTTGACAAGAAAGGCATAGAAAACGGAGTTGCAGATCATTTGTCTAGAATGAAGATTGAAGATTCTGTTCCCATAGATGATTCAATGCCTGAGGAACAACTTCTGGTCGCCCAGGTTTGTGAGCGGATGCATGACACAGGGGTTGAGAACCTCAGAATCAGATGCATGGCGATCACTTCTGAGAATGCACCATGGTATGCAGATGTCGTGAATTACAAGGTTTGTGGAGAAGTTCCTGATGACATGGATCCCTACAGGAAGAAGAAAATTTTCAGGGAGGTCAACCACTACTTCTGGGATGAGCCTAATCTGTACAAAAGAGGTTCAGACGGTCTGTTCAGAAGATGTATAGTAGAGGGGGAAGTGCAGGGAGTGCTTGAGCACTGTCACGGCTCCACCTATGGAAGTCACTTCGCCACATTCAAGACAGCTCAGAAGGTTCTTCAAGCAGGTCTCTGGTGGCCAACCTTGTTCAAAGATGCTCACAGCTTCATAACCAAGTGTGATGCTTGTCAGAGGATGGGCAACATCACAAGGAGGAACGAGATGCCCCAGAATCCGATCCTGGAAGTAGAGATATTTGATGTTTGGGGTATCGACTTCATGGGTCCTTTCAACCCTCCATCAAATGGCAACGTCTATATTCTGGTGGCAGTTGATTATGTTTCTAAGTAGGTCGAAGCCATTGCTAGTCATACCAATGATCACAAGGTTGTTCTGAAGTTGTTCAAAAGTATAATCTTTCCAAGGTATGGGATACCCAGAGCGGTGATCAGTGATGGTGGAACTCACTTCGTCAACAAGGTGTTTGAGGGTATGCTGAGAAAGTATGGGGTCAAGCACAAGGTGTCTACTGCGTATCACCCTCAGACCAGCGGGCAGGTTGAAGTCTCAAATAAGCAGATCAAAGGTATCTTGTCAAGGATTGTTGGGGTTTCAAAGAAAGATTGGTCAGTCAAGTTGGACGAGACTCTCTGGGCGTACAGAACAGCGTTCAAGACGCCAATAGGCAGAACACCATTTCAGTTGGTGTATGGTAAAGCATGTCATCTCCCTATATAGATTGAGTACAAAGCGCTTTGGGCAATCAAGTTGCTGAACTTGGATATTGACACAGCTTAGGCTAAGAGAACTCTTGACATCCATGAGTTGGAAGAAAAACGACTTGATGCTTATGAGAGTTCTAAGATTTATAAAGAAAGAACCAAGAATTTTCATGATAGGAAAATTGTTGTCAAGGAGCTCAAGGATGGAGATCAGGTTCTACTTTTCAACTCCAAACTTAAGTTATTTCCGGGAAAGCTTAAGTCCAGGTAGTCTGGACCTTTTGACGTAAAGGAAGTTCTGCCATTCGGAGCTATCACTCTTTTGAACAAGGATGGTAGCGAATTCACTGTAAATGGTCAAAGAGTCAAGAAATATTTAGCTGACCAAGTCCGACCAGAGGGGTTTTCCTGTGCTCCTCTATGAAACCCCAAAAGCCTAAAAAGCTGAAAAGTCAAGCTAGAGACTTTAAACAAGCTCACTTGGGAGGAAGTCCCAAAGGTATCACTATAAATATATTTTTAGGATCCTTGTGTTTTTAATTTTTGTTTTTGGTTTTCTTGTATTCAGGAATCTACAGAAGGGAGCATGGACAACAAAAACAGAGGATACAGGGACCAGTGGAGTGAAAAGGAGAGTGGGAGAAAACTTTTTCTAAAAGAAAAAAAAAAAAAACACGCTCACGTGAGCCCTCCCTCTCCACTCAATCTTCACTACTCTTTTTCCTCCCCCACGTGAATTAATAATTCTCTTGTCACTTCACCTCTCATCTTTCTTGCTCCCTCTTATGAGACACAAACACTTTGTGTCATCTCATCCACCCCCATCACTCCTTTCCCCTCCTCACTCGAGCACACTCCCTCTATAATTAAACTTCCCTCTCCCCTTCTTTCTCTACACCCACCAACCATTTGCTATCAACTTCACTCTCTCTCTCCTTTAGCTCCGTCTGAACCCAGCTGCTCGAGCCATTATCACTGTCGTGTCCGCCGCACTGCCGTTCGAGCCAGTCGCCATTCAAGCTCACGCCTCTGATAGAGCCACACTCACTCCTTCCGATCGAGTCGTGCTCCGCTGCTTGCGTCGAGCCATCGTCGCCAAGCGCCTCAACCGAACCATGCCGACGCCGCTACGTTTGCTTTTGCCTCGCATCCCCTCGTTCGAGCCCTTTCCATCAAGCTTAGATCGAGCCGTTATTTGCACTACTCGGTCCGTCGTTATCACTCCACCGCCGTGCCGCTGCCGCCATCTGGTCTCGCCTGAGCCAGTCTCGTCGACCCTGCGAGCTCTGCTCGAGACACCCACCAACCGCCTCTCTCGAGCTACTGTTGCACACCTCGTCCGAGCCACTTCTCGATCGAGCCATTGTAACCATCTCCACTCACTCGAGCCATTCTTGTCACATCCTCGATCCTTTGCGTTTGTCGTTCCCAACACCTTGGCTCTCTCATTGATTTTTGCGATTTGTATTATTGCCCGATCACTAACCTACTAATCTTTGATTTTGAGTTTGAATTGTCTCAGTTTTACAATGTCTGACAATTTTTGGGATGAGATGTATGAGAAGTATGGTTGTGAGGTACCAGGACGTGTTAAAACTTCTAAGCCGCCTACGCAAGGCGCTGGGTCAAGCAGACCAGACAAACCGCTCTTTAAGAATAAGAGTCGCGGGAAGAGACCGGCACGAGCTTCAAACTCAAAGGAGGACGAGAGTGATTACGAGCAGGAGGAACCTGCGTTGCGCTCAGAACAAGCTCCCAGAAAATCGGTCAGACGGAAGAGCGCTGAGACAAAACTAACTCCCAAGGAATACTACGAGCTATTCCAGCAGTTGGAATTCGATGGCACAAGGTTTCCCATGTGGAGACGATGCAACAACTCGGGATTACAGAGGATGTTCAGTATCTGTTTAGGAGGTGCCATCTGGAGAGAATCATGAAAACACCCAAAAATGGATAAAGGGAAGAGACAATTCAGTTCCTCTGCACCCTGGAGATGCACTTATATGCGGATGATCCGGGAATGATGTCTGATGGAGGTCTGGGTTACATTACATTTCGTGTTCACGGCCAATTCTATACTCTCACCCTCAGAACTGTCGAAGAGATGCTTGGATTTCCCAGCGGAACGGGGACTACGCCGCAATTTGAGCGGACTGAGATAGCCGCCCTCTGGGAAACAATTGGGAGCACGCTCATATTCACTTCATCGAAGACAATAGCGCTGAACCTGCGAAGCCCAGTGTTGCGTTACTTCCAGAAGGCGGTTTCGAATGCATTCTACGCCAAAGAGATCAAGGGATACATGACAAACGAAGAGCTTGAGATGATTGATCTCGCGCTGAAGGGACTCTCATTCACTGCCATGGATTGCACCGCGATGCAAGGTGACATATCCAACACTTCCATCTCGCTCTATCTTATCAACTACCTGATGTCATACAAGAACTGGGTCTCTAGGCTCAGCAGCAACCACACTCCCGGAGTAATGTGCATGGGAGGGGTAGTGACTTGGTTTCTTGAGGCTGTTGGTGTTCCCCTGCACTCTGAGTCGCACCCACCACGTTGGATAGACATCAACAACCTGCGACAGCTACGCACTTTGGATTGGGGTTTGAGACATGGACGATTGCTCTACAAGTTTGTGCATCCTGTTGTCGGTCCTTCGATATTACTCCTCCCTCGCGTCGAGTTGACTACGATCTTAGGGGGTGAGCATATCGAGTTCATCCCTCCCGCGGATACCCTATACAATTCCGAAGCTGAGGAGGAGCATGTAGACGTTGAGGAAGCAGAGGCCGTGCCAATGGTGGAAGACACCAAGGAGTACCGCCCAGAGCAGTTCTACTTCGAGGAGTACTCAGACCCAAGAATGGCGAAGGGGGTCAGAGCAGCTCATCAACGCCTACAACAACTTCAGCAATGGGGGAAAGCCAAAGACAAGGCGCTCAGAAGCTTCACCAAGACTATCAAGAACTTCATGCGTAAGTTTAGCTGCTCGAATTTAACAACCGCCATCCCTAGGTCTATCCCCGCGGATACCAGACCAATGCCAGGACCCGCTTCCGCGACCCTAGAGCAAACACCTTCTCCGATTCCCTCTCCAGCACGTCAATCTTCATATATGCCTTGGGAGCGTCAACCTTCACCCGCTCCTTCACGCCACTCTTCACACGAGTCTAGGGAGAGACAGAGACGCGGTTCGCGGGGTTCCAGAGCCTCTTTCAGTCGGCGATCAGCGCGTCGTTCTGCAGCTCGAGAGGAGCATGAAGTTGAGGTTGAGCAGCAAGTTGAACATCAGGGTGACTATCAGCCTACCGAGGTTGTTGTGTTGGTATCGGACCACGGTGAGTCCAGAGTTGATGACATGCAGTGTGACGAGCAGCCGAACATGTATCAGAACACGCAAGCGGTTGAGCAGCAAGTCGACAAAGCCAGTTTCACGCTCCTCCTTGGGTGAGCACGGATTCCTTCCTCTACTACTTAGGTACTCCGACCTTTCCTTTGTACATACCATTTCATTCCTGCATTGTTTCTATTGTGATTCTTAAATCCTCCTGCAAATTTTTCTTACACAGCAGACTCTGTAATTTAAGTTTGGGGGAGGGTTTGAGATGATGTATCTGATGTTGTGTTCTGTAATTCTTATTTCATATTTTTGTATCATATTATGTTTGAGTCTGCATTCATTTATTTGCATAGAAAAACCAAAAAAATTAAAAAAAAAAAAATTCAAAAATTTCAACAAAAACAGAGTGTTCATGTAGCTTGCACTTGCATATTAGGATTGAGTCTAGTGTCATTCATATAGGGGTGTTGCATTTAGCATAGGGGTTGATGATGATTGTAACCATGGTAGCATGCTGAATTCAATAGGATAGGATCAAGGCCCTTGTTATTAGTTATTTGATGCTTGTTGATTGAACTTGAAAAAAATAAGATTGAAGCATGGTTTGAATTGACGTTATTCCCTATCTATCTGAACCTAATCCTGATTTGCAATTATCTTGTTATGCATTGAAGTTGAACTCATAGATACCATATACATACTTGGACTGTCTTTCACATTTTTACCACCCTTGTCATTCCAAGTAGCTGATTCCCATCTTTGGAACAGTTCCCCGCACCATTAACCAACCCTTCTTTCAAGCCAATTGTATTCTTGAGTGTCAGGCCTTTTTCCGAGTTGAGCTTGTTAGAAAGTGTTAGGTTCTAACCGACAAGAGTAGGATCCTGTGTAGTTCTAGTTTGCGTTATCCGGACTAGTAGGACTAGGTGAGAACTCGATTTTGGGTATTGGGTATGGATTTGTGCAGAAAAGTGAAGTGTAAAAAAAAAAAAAAAGGAGAGTAAAGGGTAGAACGTCTTTAGGAGGAGGATGTGTTTACAAAGTTTACAAGTCTAGTAAAGGATTTGGGTTGAGCAGAATAATGAGTTATTGGTTTTGGGCATGAAATAAAAAGATTAGACAAAGAAAAGAAAGTAAAAATGCTGAAGATGTCTAGAGTTCTCAGAAGAAAAGAAAAAGAACCATAGTGATAATAAAGATTTCCCAATCCGGTAGAATGATAAGAAGTGAACTCCTCCTAAGACCAAGTGTAAAGGGTGAAAGAATGGGTTTGATATGGTGTTTCTGATGAAGGGTAGAGATAGGACCAACTTCGGTTTGGAACGTTCTTTGGGTAGACAGGACGCTACTCTTGTATGTATCAGTTGGTTTCAACCTTTAGCCTTCTCTTAAGCTCAACTCCTTTTCTTGAGAGAACCTTGTTCTGAATTGATAAAACCACCTGAGAAAGAGACCATCTATGTCTCTGACCTTTTACCCTAGCCAAATGAGTTCAATGACATTGTTTAGCTTGATTCACGGTTCTCTGTTAATGAATGTTAAAGGGAATGATTGATAGGATTGCATGTGTAGATTAAAGAAATAAAGTTCCTTCACTACGCATCATAGAACTAAAAACAAGGACCTTGATTCTAACTACTCTATTCAACATGTTCTATGTTCTGAGACCCCATCTTCACACCTCTTCTCCATACTTCCTTCTTAATCGTTTGCTTAAGGGCAAGCAAAGAATAAGTTTGGGGGAGTTGATATGTCTATATTTTGTCTCTCCTTGGCATATATTTATCATGCATTTAGCTAGGATAACACATTGTTTTGCTTCATTTTCTAGTCCTTTCTATACACTTTGCATGTTTAGGTAGTTCTTGCATCATCCTTGCATACATTGTGCATTTTGGAGTGTTTCAGATATATAGGAGACGTTGGAAGCCTTTCTCGTCCGAGCCATTGTCGTCCGAGTCATCTCCGGGAAGCGTCAATCAAGCCATCCGTTCGAGCCGTTCAACTCCATTGGGATTTAGCTTTCGACGTCTTCATCAAAGTTGTATGTAATTGAGTTATCTTTCCAACGCCATTCATTTCAAGCCAATCGGAGGTATGGTTCAAGAGTTATCATTGTTTTAGTGAATGCGTATACACCACACTCGAGCCATGCTCCCCCGCCACGCACTCCAGCTTGTTTGATCGAGTCATGCTCCCCCGCCACGCACTCCAGCTTGTCTGATCGAGCCATGCTCCCCCGCCACACATTCCATTCGACGCGCACGGACTCGATCGCACATGACGGGAAGAAAGACGTTTGGTATCACACGCTTCAGGAGATTACCAAACCGACGCTTTACCTTGTCGTTTTAAGTTTTAGGGATTTCCATGTTGGACTACTATATATACATTTTGTTAAGTCTTTGCTAGGGGGAATCTTTTATCTCGTATTGTTTTTCTTCCCAGAAGGTTTTTAACCTAGCCACAAAAATACGTTCTGAGACTTGTATTCCGATATCGTGGAGATTTATTGAGATTTTGCATTTGATTCGTTCTACAAAGTTGTTCATATTATATTTTTCTATCTTACTATGCTTGTTTCAGTGTTTTCTATGTTTGCATCCTTGATGATGATTTTCGGATCTGAGTAGTGTAGTAGTTCTTGAGGATGGGATAGAATAGGTGGAGGATCTTAGGATGTAGAGTGTTTAAGCTTTGATTTGTATGATTCTCTTCTGGACTAGAGTTAGAAATACTTGTTTCTCTTTGATCAATTGAAACTAGGTTTTAGACATTTCCGCACCCAAAAGGTGTTCGATGAAATGTCTGACCAACTAGTGCCAGAGACTTACGTTCCTAGCCTAAGAGATTAGTTGTCTAGGATGTTTGTTGACGTGAATGAACTTGTTTTTCATGCCATGCTTGATCGTGTTTCTCTAGCGAGAGCTAGGTTTGGAAGTGGTTGAGTTTGAGTAGCTTCTGTCAAGAGATTGGATTAACTAAGTTGTGATGTTCATTGTTTAGGGATAGTTTGCTTGTGGTATGTTAAACACTCTATAGACTAGGATACTCCACCGACATCAATTACTTCCATCCTTAGGACTTCTTTCTTTCTGTTTTTTATTATATTCCTGAGACTGTTTCGTTTCTTGATTTTTAGTTCATGCTTAGACTCGTCTCCGTTTTCATTCATTTTAGTTTCTCGTCATGCATTCTCGTTTCTAGTTCTGTGACTCATTTCCGGTTTTGTATTGTCATCATTCTAGGACTGTTAGACAAAAACTCTATTTGAATTGGCTTGACTTGTGATTTCTTGATTGCATCTTAATTGTTAGTAAAGTTTCCCAAATGGATTGACACCTTAAATATTACAACTACATAAGGTTAATTGAACCTACTAGGAGACACAAAAATCTTAGTATCAAGGTCCAAAGCCAGCTCATGTTTGGCTCGTTGTCTGTAGATTTGCATTTCTCCGGTGTCTATAGGGAAATATCTACACCATGAAAAATTACACTAGTATCATTTTATTTAAGAAGAGAAATGGAAAGGGTGACATTCCTTCTATAATATGTACGAAACTGTTTATATTTACACCAAGCTTATATCTATGACTCAATCATGACATTTTAAATATATTTGTTTTTGGTTTAAAGAAATTGTTTTTGTTTCTCATTAATAAAGATAAAGGCAATAGTACAATTCTTTTTTTTTAAAGGAATAATAGTTTTTCCTATGTCTGAATAAATTTTATATTTGAAATTCAAAATGTAAAAATAATATTAAAACTCGAAAAGGTTAATGTTTTAGTTAGTAAAACATATAGCAAAATTCAAAATTTGGTCAACCATATAATATTTTTTAATCACTCAAAGTTTGCAATTAAATCACAAAATTGAATAAATTATGCTTCACAAGAATAATAATATAGTGAATGACGACTACCGTGAAAATTGGTCACAGAAAAATAAATTTAATATTGAATCTCTTCAATTAAAGTAAATTAATTTGTAAGAAAACTTCAAAAATCCAACTCTAAACTGGTCATCCCTATACCCCAAAGCCTAAACCTAGTAACTACTCTTCAATTTCTGTCTCATGGAAAAATGTGAGACTGAAGCTTTTTGACATTCTTTTTTTTGTCAACTGGTAATATATTGATATGAGAGGTTATAACAACCTATTAACATTACATGGTGCCTACATTCCTACACGGAATACACCTTTCACTTATCAAATATATACAAACGTCACCTCCTAAGTCTCACCACAAGACAGTGCAGACTTATACAAAAAATGGCTACTCTACTAAAGCCATAAACCAAAAAAACTGATCTTCAATCAGAGGACAGTCTCTTTTCTTCCGCAAAATAAGTGTTGTAACCATTCCGGATGCCCGATCTTTACATATGATTGAAGCCTTCACTCCTGAGTGACACTTTGCGCTATCATAAGAGCTCCTTTGTTTGAAAAAGAGATTTCAAAAAAGAATTTACTATCTTTAAAGTACTCCAACCTTCTTCCTACCTCATTAGATTGATATCTGAATGAGGACCATAAAGCAGGCTTAGTAACCACCTGTACTAAAACTTGATCCTGCATTCCAAAAATCACATATTCCATCCTATGCCATAACATACTTTCAATCGCCCACATGAGCCCTTTAAATTGAGCTTCCTGTTTGTCTTGAACATATGCCATAGCTCTCCTGCTATACAACACAACATTGCCATCATGATCTCGTAGGACCCACGTATAGCCTAACAATCTATTTCTAGAAGACCAAGAGATTCCAATATTGCACTTCATCCAGTTACTGGGCGGTGATTTCCAACCTGCCTTACCCTGGAGTATACTCACTTCTCGTATTACCCGAGTACCGCTTTCATCACAACCTTCTTCCTCTTCCTCTTGATCCGAGTCTTTTTGGGCTTCAACCCACTTCCTCCAGTTTCCTTGACTTTTGATAATTGATTCTCCTGGGAAAAAATCTTTACCCTCAAAAGCAACCAGGTTTCGATTCTTCCAAATCCTCCACATAATCCATGGAAACGTTTTTCTTAACTCTCCAAGCCAAAGAGGATTCTTCATATTTAATAAGAAGTATTGAATATTAGAAAAGACAGACCCATTATGGAAACCCATTTCGGGATTTGGGATCTCTGAAACTGCCCATATTTGCCTGGACAACGAGCAAGTGAACAAAACGTGATTAATTGTTTCTTCCTCCCCTCTACACGTTTGGCATGAATTATCTATCCTCAATCCTCTCCCGTTTAACGCTGCTGCTACAGGTAGTGCTCCACACAACACTTTCTAAAGGAAAACTTTGATCTTTGGGTCTGTATGTATCCCCGAGACTTGTGCTTTTAGAGGATTAGTCGAAGGTAACATGTTTGCTTCATTCCTTATCTGAATGTTTAAATTCTGGAAAGCCAGCCAGTATGCCGACTTTACCGAAAAGTCTCCACTCTTATTGTACTTCCAAGAATAAAAGTCCTCACTCTCTATGACCGGCTTTATCTTTTTGATTCTTTCAATATCCAAAGGTAAGAAATGATACTCCAAAGCATTTTCATCCCATGTTCTATTACCATTATCAATCAATTCTGCCACTCTAAGGTCTGGATTGAAAAAATTATTTCTTCTCCACGGGGCCGTAACCCATCATCCTCAATCCAACCATCCAACTAGACCCTGAACGACTTCCCATTGCCAATATTCTTAACTATGCCTTGCACCAAAAGTTCTCTCCAAAACAAAATAATTCGCCATGCATATGATGGACGACTTCCCAAGGTGGCAGTTAAGAAATCAGACGTAGGGAAATATCTGCTTTTAAAATCTGAGAAAATAAAATAAGCACTCTGGAAACTGCAAAATCCTCCAAGCTTGCTTTGCTAATAAAACTTGGTTGAAGGTCTGAACATCTCTGAATCCCATCCCTCCTTGCTCTTTAGGGAGACACAATTTTGACCAG
Source organism: Camelina sativa (assembly GCF_030686135.1). Lineage (NCBI taxonomy): Eukaryota > Viridiplantae > Streptophyta > Magnoliopsida > Brassicales > Brassicaceae > Camelina > Camelina sativa. The sequence continues at coordinate 14,024,700 of NC_141893.1, forward strand.
CTTAACCAATGTAATTTCTTGGAATGCTCAGAAGTACTCCACCAAAAATCTGCCATCACACTCGACAGATTCTCACAGGACTTCTTTGGTAATTTGAAGCACGACATGGCAAACACCGGCATCGAGAGAGCCACAGATTTTAGCAAAACTTCCTTCCCCCCTTGAGATAAGAATCGAGAAAACCAAACAGACGTTTTCGACTTTACTCTGTCCTTAATATAGTTCAACAATTCAATCTTTGAACCGCTGAAGCATTCTGGGAGTCGTAAGTACGTCCATGCACCACCTTCTTTCGTTATCCCCATCCTATTTTGGATACTCTTCTTCACCACCAAATTCACCTTTGAACCAAAATTAATTGATGACTTAGACAGATTGATTGATTGTCCAGTGGCTCCTCCGTATTTTCTTAACGTATCCATCAGGAAGCCACATTGGTCCAAAGAAGCTTTTCACATGAATAAGCTATCATTTGCGAACAAGAGATGGTGAACTTCTGGTCCATCCACCAAAAACTTGATACCATGGATTTTATCTTCTCTTTGTCCCATATTTAGTAAATGAGTTAACCCTTCAGTACAAAGAACAAAGAGAAAAGGTGATAAAAGGTCGTCTTGTCTTAATCCTCTTTTCGGCGTGATCATGCCGAAGGGTTGGTCATTAATCAGCAATGAAAAAGTAACCATACTCACACAAACCATAATCCACTCGATCCATCTCAGGTGAAAACCCATTCCAGTCAGTAAAGCTCGCAAATAACTCCATTCCAGTCTATAATAAGCTTAAGACATATCTGTCTTTACGACCATGAACTGAGAAGAAATCTCCGGATGAGAGTTTAGGCTGTGTACTGCTTCATGAGCCACCATAATGTTATCCGTGATTAGCCTCTCCGACACAAACGCCGATTGGTTACTGGACACAATCTGTGGTAGAATCCCTTGGATTCTAGACACAAGAATCTTTGAGATAGTCTTGTACAAAACATAACAAAAACTTATCGGTCGTAAATCATTCATATTAACCGGATGTTGAACCTTTGGAAGCAAACATAAGTGAGTATAATTCTACTCTGCAGGAAAGCTACCACTCTCAAAGAAATCCTGGATCTCCTTAGTAACCTCTTTGCCGACTATGTTCCAATTCTTTTGAAAGAAAATGGCAGTCATACCATCTGCTCCAGGGGCTTTTGAAGCTTCAATGGAGAACATTGATTCTCTGATCTCTTCTTTAGAAACTTTGGCCAATAATTTCTCATTCATTTCAGTGGACACTTTGGATGAAAACTCATCAAACCAAACCTGAAAGCTCTAAGGGTTTGAAGATTGAAAGAGATTATTGAAATACTCAATGACCACTTCCCCTTTTGCTGCTTTTGATCTCTTGATTACCCCTTGTGCATCTCTCAGTTGTTCAATCCTTTTTCTTGCTCTATTTCCTTTAACAAATCCATGAAAGAACTTCGAGTTACGATTACCTACTCTTAGCCATTTTTGCCTGCTTCGTTGCCTCTAGTAAGTCTCTTCAGCTCTTTATGCTTTAGCGAGTTCACGTTTAAGAATATGAACCTGATGCAAGTTAGGCCATCTCTCAGATTGTACTCTCTCTCTAGAGCCACTTCACACTGATGAATCTTATCTCTGGAATTAACAGAATTTTTCTTCTTCCAAGAACTTAAGGCTTTTCTACAGTCTCTGAGTCTTTGCGACACTAAAAATCCCCCATTAGATACACCAGGTTTCCAAGCCCTAGTAATGGCTCTCCTGACATCCGCTTTGTGTAAAAACCGCTTGTCAAAACAGAACTGTCCTTAATACGCTTCCTGGGATACCACTAGCTTGACCAACACCGGACGATGATCAGACCCCCTCATGTCTAAAAAGGCTTGATTAGACGCCGGAAAAACGTCAAACTAGTCTTTATTTCCAAAAGCTCTGTCGAGTCTGCTCTGTATCCAATGATCTCCCCTTCTTCCTCCCCAGGTAAAACGATTGCCACTACCAGGTAGTTCTAACATGTCACACACGTCTAACAATTCTACAAAAGGTTTGAAGAAATTCTCTCCTCTTCTAGGTCCCCCAATCTTTTCTCCATTGTGCAAAATAGCATTGAAATCGCCTATCATACACCATCTATCCTTTCTTCCAACCCCACATCTCTTAATTCTTTCCCACACCTCCTTTCTATTACTACAATTCGGGTCTTCATATACAAAAGAGAGGAAAAAGTTTGATGCCCTAAACTGCACTTGAACATCGATAACATTTTTGTCCTCCCACAAAAAGTCCAACTAAACGTTATTTTTCCACAAAAGTGCTAGACCCCCACATTTTCCAACTGGATCCACTGTGAAAATTCTATCATACCCCAAAAGATACTTTAAATCAACCAACTTATCTCTACACTGCATCGTCTCCATCATAAACAAAATCTCAGGAAAGTGCTTTTTTCGCAACTCCATGAGAAGAGGAATCACCAAGTCTTGAGACTGTCCCGTGCCTTGGCAATTCCAACTCAGAATGCTCATTACACGTCGGGCGATCCCTCAATTGGGATCACCATCGAAGGGCTTAGCTTTAAAACTTTTGCAGTGCTTGAGCCTTCACCAACTGCTTTCCTCTTCTCATTTGCATACCGAGATAAATCCACTTGAGGCATTGGATTATCACCAATTTGATCGCTGCCTTTTGGTTTTGGTTTTCTTAACCTAGTCGGAGGTCTGTTCCTTGCCTTCCCCTTTTTAATCTTAGAGCCGGAAGGACTAGTTTCACTGAAACCAGTCCTAAAACCCGTAGCTCTGTCCTGAATAGGATGAGACAATGCCAAAAAAGAGCCCACAGAATCACTCCTGCGGAAAAACATTCTTCACACCCCCAATGCTCTTCCTCTCTTCCTCTATCCAAAGTATTACTCTTGAGAAATCCCAAATCACTGCCCCTCTCTCTCTGCGAACCACCATCTATTCCTTCAAACCCAAAACCTAACCCCTTATCCTTGTTTACATCCAAATGTACCTCAGGGGCAGCCTCCAATCTCCAAAAAGTCTTTTTAGCTATCGGGTCTTTTTCAACTTCACCTACTGATTTTCTTATGCGATTGATATGCTCAAATTTACCCAGAGCTACTCTCTCAAATTAAGAGATCAATTATAGTACTTAGGGATCGAATCCACAAAGACTCTAGATTCACACAATAGATTTATTAATCTTTTAATTAAGCTAAACATAAATAAATTGTATTAAAATCAAAAGATTAAACAGAAAATAAAAGAGTTGTAAAATTCAGAAGGATGAAACGCTAGGCCTAGGAAATTTCTCAGGAAATCATGGAAAATCAGATCAATTAATTTAGCAAACTGGATTCAACAATTAAGCACCGTTCTTGAACTCTAAACACAATTGTAAAATAAATCAGTTTTCCCTGCAAATATTATCTAAGTTTTAAAACCCGAAAATCCAAATCTCTTTGCAAAATTCAAGTTAAAAACCAGCAATAAAATCAAGTTTAGATAAGTTCACAAAATCACTAATTCAAATCTCTTTGCAAAAAGTAACTTTGCTCACCAAAGGTTTTTGTCAGGAAAATCAATTATATTCTCATATCAATCAATAATCCTAAGATCTAAATCCAGATGACTAATCAAAGATCCAGCATTAAGAACAACCTATGGTGAAGAACAAGAAAGATAATGAATTCAAACAATTAATCAATCTAACAATCCATGAAATCCCTAATGAGAAACCCTAAACCTAACAAGCAGATCTACTCAGACATAATTGTAAGAACACAAATCATGAATAAAATAGATAGCATTAAGAGATTAAAGGAAGACGAAAAAGAGTTCTGAATCTTCTCTGAAGGAGTCTTGATTCTTCTCTCCAAAAGCTCTCTAAAAATCTCTCAGGGTTCTCTCTCAAAAGTTGCAGGGAAAAATAAAGCGTAGGTCTAAACAATGACCATAAAAATCCTATTTATATTCCTAAAACACGTCCAGGGACTAATGATGCAAATATGGAAAACTTGGGCAAATTTTGTAAATCTTCTAAAGCTTGTGAGAAAACATTTGATTGGCTTGTGGCAGCTGCATCGATCGATGCAGAGGTAGCATCGATCGATGCATACTTCTGAACTCGTCTCTCAACTTCGTAGCTTAGCCTCAATGCTTTGATTATGCTCCAAATCCTCTTATTTAGCTCCATTATGCTTCCATCCATGCTAAATCCTATAAAGACTCAAAAGACTCTAAAAATACCAAAAAAACTCTATAAATAAGACTTATATCATGGCTAAAAACACCTAAAAACCATGATATATCAACTCCCTCAGACTTAGCCTTTGCTTGCCCTCAAGCAAAACATAAATTTAGACCTGTGAAAGAGGTTTTAAAACGCAGGAACTCATTTTCTTTTTAAAGTGATGCCATGATCATCCAAACCATAATCCATATGCTTAGCAGATAAATCCAAATCGAACCACCATGTACTTCTCCGTTGACTTTCATAGCATCCTTAATTCAAACCAAATTTCACTACTTCCTCCATTAAGCTTTCATCGGTAGGTCTCATCAATTTGATCAATGTCAAGAACCTTCTAGACTCATTCCCGTATTATACCATAACAAGCAAGATATACCTTTAACACCAGTGGTACTCTTTCTCTCCCTCAGACTTATTCTATTTAATCTTCCTTTGAGCTTTGCTTTGCTGTTTTTTTTTACTATTCTTTTTTTTTTCTCAAAGTTGTAGGCGAATAATGGGGTCATCGGTAATTTACCTACCCCTCGTTTCCAAGATTTGTGTGATCATTTGACTCAAGAGTAGAATAATGAGGTCATAGGTAATTTACCTACCTCTCTAAACTGATCAAAATCATTTCATCTTTTATTCACTTTCTTTTTTTTTAAACAAAGCTCTCAGGGATATTTTTTTTAAACTTGAACAAGGGAGAGGAGTACCATTTTTTTTCTTTCGTAACCTTGTCAGGTATGAAAGAGGAGTCAAGCCCTATGAACCTCGATCTCCATGATGAGGTAAAAAGAAAAGAGCAGAAATTACCTCAGGCTTTTGTGGATTCTGTTGGAAATTCGGATGTCTCTGGTTTACTGGTCAGCCATTGGATTTCTCATTAGTCGGATAGTGGATTCAATCTGCAGCATTAATCAACCAAGGCAATACACTAATAAGAAAAATCATAGTTCCCAACAAATTTTTTGACTCAATAAAACAATTTTTTTTTTGGACTGACGCTCAAAAACGAAAACATAGTTAGTAACTGCCTCCCCCAGACTGAAACAACATTGTCCCCAATGTTATCAAGTAAGAGATTGGCGAATAAAATAAAAATAAATCAAAAGAAAAAGGAGAAAGAAAAACCTACCAGTGGGTTGCCTCCCACTAAGCGCTTGTTTTCAGTCATTAGCTTGACTGTGTCGGATCTCAGGCATCCGATGGATCGGAACATGGCAATGAATGCTTATGAGAGAATGTCCTCTTTATCCAAGGTAGTGTGTAGGTAGTAGGTACATGAGATCTGCCAAGAATGTGAGGAACAGGACCAGGGCGGGACTTAGGAATGGGTGACTTTCTTTTAAGTCCTACAAAATCATCAACAAAATAAACAAGCGCTCTACGATAATCTTGTGGCTTGGTTAACTGCAAAACAGTGTTTGTACCTTTGAATTCTTATTGATGATAGGAGAAGGTTTAGGAGAAGGAGATGCATACCTTGGCCTTAACTGTGGGTTATGGACTGTGGAATGGTGAGATTTCAGCTTAACAACTGGTCTAGGACTTGTAGCTAAGGAATCAACTCGAGTATCTTCGGTTTTAGACAAGTCCAGGTCAACTCGTGGAGGTGTGTCGATCGATGCAACAGCTGCATCGATCGATGCAACATCTGCATCAATCGATGTTGTGTCTGCAACTCGTGTCTCTTCAACGATTCTGCAACTTTCCTCAGCAATCCGTGTTTTCATTACAAAAACATCATCTACCAGCAACTTGTCATGGATCAGAACCTCATCATGGTCTCTAGTACTGATTAGATGATCTCCACTTCAATCTTCAAGCTTAACAGCTTGCTTACTCACATCCTCAACAGTCTCCATCTCTTTGACATACCCAGCAGTTTTGTCTTCAGGAAGTTCTATGATCGGATCATCATCAGATGCAATCTCCATAGAAAATGTCTGACCATCAATAGTGGGAACCCTTCTCAGCTTGTCCATCTCAAAGTTCATAACCAAAATCTTCAACATTCAGAGCTATGTGTCCCTTCTTCACATCTATGATGGCACCAGTTGTAGCCAAGAATGATCGTCCTAAGATGAGTGGATCACTAGGTTTTTTGTCATATTCCAACACCACAAAGTCAGTAAGAATCATGCAATCTCCAATCTTGATTGGAATGTTCTCTAAGATACCTTCAGGAATCCTTCTAGATCGATCAACTAAGATAAGAGAGATCTTAGTTGGCTTGAAATCTGTCATCCCAAGTCTCACAGCAACAGAATGTGACATCAAATTGATACTAGAGCCAAGATCACAAAGTGAATGAGGAAACCTTCTTGTGGAGATAGACCAATCTAACACAAAACTTCCAGGATCTGGTAACTTCTCTGCAATTCTACTTTGGATCACTGCACTTACTTCCTCATATACAACCACTTCTTGCTTCCTCTCCCTCTTCCTCTGTGGAGGCTGATTCAACAGAATTGAGCTGACATCCTTTGTAAGCAGTGCTCCTTCCTCAGGACTCAAACCATTGGTGACCATCCGCTTCACATACCGCTTAATACCAGGAAAAAACTTGACTGCATCAACCAAATGCATCTCTATCATCACCTTGTCCATTATAGCTTTGCATCTAGCTTCCTCAAGCTCCTGCTTAGACCTCCTAGGCTTAGGAAAAGGAACTTTAGGCTTATAAGCTTGCTCTGAATCGATTGGTGGATCTGGAATTTAAACTGGAGCTGTTCGTGGGGGGTGTCGATCGATGCCATAGTTGCGTCGATCGATGCTCTCGTTCTGGAGTGACTTTGCCTCGATGGATGGTGACTTCATCGATCGATGCATTGTGATGGCGTCGAGCGATGCTGGTTCAACAGACGTATCTTCGTATCCTCCCTTCACCAAAATCGCATTACAAGCATGGTTGAGGTTCTCAGTTCTTCTAGAAAGAAGTTCCTCTTATCTTTTAACAGACCCAACAGTCTGAATCACTTGATTCTCCAGCTTTTTGACATGAGTGTTCAATGCATTGAATTTCCCAGTCAGCTCAGTGTATACAGAATCAATCTTTCCATTGAAGTCCACTGTCAACTTCTGTTGACCTTCCAAAATTTGTCCAATCATTGATTCCATTTTGCTCTCTGAATTGGGTGGAGGGAGGGTTGATAAGAATAAGATCCATAGCTCCTAGTGAAGTTGCTGTTTGGATTTCCTGTGAAGGAATTCTTCTGACCAAATCTCTGACTTTGATACCCAGCTCCATACACATACAGTAAAACCTCTATAAATTAATACTCTATAAATTAATAAACACTATAAATTAATAAATTTTGCTGGTCCCAAGTCGGGCCAGTGTAAAAATTAACAATATTCGATAAGATAATAAGATAATAATTTTTTCGAAATCTCCTTATAAAATATGGTCCCAATAATATCATAAATTAATAATTATGTAAATTTATATATATATATATATATATATATACTGATATAATAGTGTATGTTTCTCCTAAAGCTCAATTCTATAGAACAATTGTAATGTTGTATTTTCAACCTATAATGATATCTCTAAAATATTTTATAACATGTCATACAAATAATTAAATTTAAAGTTTTAATTTTTAGATATGCATCATTTACAATTTGATAATTTGACAGATTATTAAAATAGGAGAATTGATATTATTATTCATAGATTTGAATTTATGTGTCTCATGTGTATAAGTCAATTTGTCTATAATATTTGTAATTTATTGTAAATAGTGCTTTCTAAATATTACAAGTTCAATTCCTAAACCATAAAATTTATAACATCCGAAAGTTTAATCTTATTTTGCTATAGTTGTTCCAATTCATAATTTTTTAAAAAATAAACAATTAAAAATATATCTATAAATTAATAATTATTAATTTACACTATAAAATAATAATTATTAATTTATTGATAAATTAATATCACTATAAATTAATAAAATGTCTTAGTCCCAACATTATTAATTTATAGAGGTTTTACTGTAGTTGACATCTTCTTCTGTAATCTCTGGATTTGGCTCAAAAGTCTCAACATCTTCAGCAAAATGGACAGACTTCTTTCCCACAAGAAGATTGTGCATTGTATCCAACTTAGCATTCACCGCAGCAAACTGATTTGAACCATTGCCTTCATGTGCTCTTCTCCACTCTAGGTCCGCATTCTTAGTGTTGTTGCTTGATGCTAGCCTTTCAATCAACTGTTCTGCATAAGCTGGGTACCTTGTCTTGAAGTTACCATCACTAGCTGCATCCAAAGCCATCTGATACCTCCAATCAATACCACTGAAAAAGATACTAATCAGCAGCACCTCTGAGAACTCATGATGCAGGCAGTCTCTCTGGTATGCTTTGAACCTCACCCAAGCAGCTTTGTAAGATTCAGCTGGGCCTTGTCTAAAGGTGGAAAGCTTAATCCTCAGCTCATCTGACATCGCATCATCATAAAAGTAGTTCAAAAATGCCACCTTGATGTCATTCCAGGTCTTCAGAGATCCTGGCTTCAGCTGCCTTAGCCAATGAGAAGCTTCCCCAACAAGAGAGTAGGGGAAAAACTTGCAGTAGAGATAGTCCTCTGTAACTCCATTAGCTTTTATGCTTGTGACTATATCCTCAAAATGCTCAATGTGGTCTAGAGGCTTCTCATGTGGCAGATTCTGGAAAAGCCTTTGTCCAACAAGAGCAAAGTAGGCAGGCTTAAGCTCAAAATCATTCCTGGGAAATGGAGGAGGGACAATTGTGGAGCGGTTCTCATAGAACAAATCTGGTATGTTGAAGTCCGCAAGAGTCTTGACAAGCTCTCCATTGTTATCCCGTTTGCCCTGAAGGTTCTGCTGGTTGTGACCTTCCAAATTCGCATCGTTTCTGGCATTGCGTCGATCGACGCCAATGTTGCATCGGTCGATGCCATCTTGGTTGCGTTGATCGATGCCATCGTTGCGTCGCTCGACGCCACGTGCATCATCCTCAACCACGACGAGTTCTTCCTGAATAACTCGTCCTTCAGCATGAAGTTTCTGGCCTTGCTCGTTGTACACATGACCCTCTTGATCCCTCAAAACTCCAGCCTCATCAGGTCTTAATATGAGTGTTTTGACCATCTTCACTGACTTGGCTGCTTTTGTGTTTTCACGCTCTAGTTGTCCTAACTCTTGGTTTGTAAGCTTCACAACTGGACCAGTAGGATTTTTACTGGTGCTAGGCTTAGGCATGTACCTGAAACACACAAGATAAAAGAAACAAAAGCGTGTGAGTAATATAGAAAAATAAAAATTTAGACAAAATCAAAGATTTTAATCTAATGGTGAATCAAAAGAGTCCCCGGCAACGGCGCCAAAATTTGATATGCTCAAATTTACCCTAGAGCTACTCTCTCAAATTAAGAGATCAATTGTAGTACTTAGGGATCAAATCCACAAAGACTCTAGATTCACACAATGGATTTATTAATCTTTTAATTAAGATAAACAGAAATAAATTGTATTAAAATCAAAAGATTAAACAGAAAATAAAAGAGTTGTAAAATTCAGAAGGATGAAACGCTAGACCTAGGGAAATTCTCAGGAGATCATGGAAAATCAGATCAATTAATTTAGCAAGCTAGATTCAACAATTAAGCACCGTTCTTGAACTCTAAACACAATTACAAAATAAATCAGTTCTCACTGCAAATATTATCTAAGTTTTAAAACCCGAAAATTCAAATCTCTTTGCAAAATTCAAGTTAAAAACCAGCAATAAAATCAAGTTTAGATAAGTTTACAAAATCACTAATTCAAATCTCTTTGCAAAAAGTAATTTTGCTCACCCAAAGGTTTTTGTGAGGAAAATCAATTATATTCTCATATCAATCAATAATCCTAAGATCTAAATCCAGATGACTAATCAAAGATCTATCATTAAGAACAACCTATGGTGAAGAACAAGAAAGATAATGAATCCAAACAATTAATCAATCTAACAATCCATGAAATCCCTAATGAGAAACCCTAAACCTAACAAGCAGGTCTACTCAGACATAATTGTAAGAACACAAATCATGAATAAAATAGATAGCATTAAGAGATTAAAGGAAGAAAAAAAGGAGTTCTGAATCTTCTCTGAAGGAGTCTTGATTCTTCTCTCCAAAAGCTCTCTAAAAATCTCTCAGGGTTCTCTCTCAAAAGTTGCAGAAAAAATAAAGCTTAGGTCTAAACAATGACCATAAAATCCTATTTATATTCCTAAAACACGTCTAGGGACTAACGATGCAAATATGGAAAACTTGGGCAAATTTTGTAAATTTTCTAAAGCTTGTGAGAAAACATCTGATTGGCTTGTGACACTTGCATCGATCGATGCAGAGGTAGCATCGATTGATGCATACTTCTGAACTCGTCTCTCAACTTCGTAGCTTAGCCTCAATGCTTTGATTATGCTCCAAATCAGCTTATTTAGTTCCATTATGCTCCCATCCATGCTAAATCCTATAAAGACTCAAAAGACTCTAAAAATACCAAAAAGACTCTATAAACAAGACTTATATCATGGCTAAAAACACCTAAAACCCATGATATATCAGCGATCAACTTTTACTTGCCAATCTTCATTATTATTGGCCAATAGGTACTGCCTCATTCCTTCGAGTACGTCATTTGCGATTCTTAACTGACTAGTGGAAGGATCAACCCCCCACCTGATCTTCTCTCAAAACCCCAAGCAAAGGATCGTCTTCCTTCAAACACAAAGGTTTGGGTATTTTAACCACCGGAGAGCCTGAAACTTTGGCTGCTTCTTCCAACACCTTTTTCCTAACCATAAGCGGACAAACATCTCTCACATGTGTCAGCCTTTGGCATTCAAAACAACGTTTTTGGACTCGCTCATATTGAAATCGCACCACTGTTCTCCCTCCCTTTGGTAACTTGAGTTCTTTTGATCGTCGCAGAGGCCTTGAGACATCAAACATAAGCTTAACTCTAACAAACTCTTGGATTTGTGGTTTATCTGGATCAAAGGCTACTTCCAGAATTTCCCCCACCAATTCTCCCAGAGCTGTAATCGCTTTTGCCGTATAATAGTTTACTGGAAGATTCCAGATCTTAACCCAGATTAAGATACGCTGCAAATAATTCACCGGGGGATTTTCATACCACCTATCCACCGCTATGGACCAATCATTATAGGTATGAGCTCCTTTTGCTAACACTTCCAGTAAGTCATGCTCGTTATCGAAAATGAATTGGAATCTTTCATTTGATAACGCTACTCCTCTCATTCATCCCGGTTTTTGCCACTTCCTTGGCATATCACAGATCAAATTCCTCATCGGCTGGCAGGGAGGATTCAGGGTTCGACCAATAAAACTCATGAAATTTCGCTCCATAAATAAGAATTGTGGTAAGTCCGACATCTCAAACGGCTCCTCTTCTTCCACTTCTTCTAAAGACATAGACATCAAGACCTTATCCATAGTTGAGGACATCGTTGTTGAACAGACAGAAAAACCATACTTGAAGAACTAACTTGAACAAACCCTAATTTCTTTCTGAGATTTAGAGCTAAACAAACGACACAAATAGGTAAACAGGAGAAAGCAGCTACAAGGAAAATGTTTTTCAGTCTAAAAATTCTCTTCTTAACCTAGTGAAAGACTCTAAACAAAAAAAAAGATCTAAGCCCTAAAGAGGGTGGTCTTTTTGTTTTTCCCAGCTAAGTTGAATATTAGTCTCTACTGTCTTCAAGCTTTTTGACATTCTTGCGTGATGTTTTTTTTTTTTTTTTCCTTTTTACCGAAACCTTTAGACATTATTTTGCATAGAAAAGTTGGGAACCTTCGAATTAGAAAAACCTCTATCAAATCAAATCTTTTTATGGGTTCCAAGTCATCTTCTTGAAAATTTTCCTAACTTTATAATTGATTAAAAAAAAGTAATATTAAAATAGCACTACCACTCGACCGTTTTCATTACAAAACTTAAAAGAAGTCTTAAGTGAAAAACAAAAAAAAACAAAAAAAGAAGTATGCTATCTAGCCTGTCTTATAGTTGTCAGTTCTAGACTATCAGTAAGTCAAAATCATCAAAAAGAAATTGCAACATTGATTCTCACTCAGCTTTTGTGAGCCATTGGCCCATCACTATTATAGCCCATAAAAGCAACTCATAAAAGCGTATCGGAGAAGACAAGGGATCGCGAGGGCTTCAACCTTCAAAGAAGACATCTATAATCAACCACCTGATCACGATCATGGTGATCTCAAAGGTCACTCCAATGGCGGATCCTTCAGATCGTCTCAATCTTTCTCTTCTCATTCCTCCCTTGCCGCTCAAGCAATCCGTGCCTCCTCTCAGGTCTGATCTCTGTCTCTCTCTCTCTCTCTTTTTCTCTTTTCATGAGATTACTTTTCCTGCAAGAAACCTTAAACATCACCAAATCTCAGGCTCAAGGATTCACGGCTTACGAGGATAAGAGCGAGAGCCGTGGATTCTGGGGGATCCTAGCTCAGAAAGCTAAATCAATCCTCGAAGACGAAGAAGAGCAACAACAACAACAACAACAACAACATAACGACGTCGTTCCCGAACCCTCGAATCCAACAATACGCAAAAGCATAGACAAAATCACAACCTCTCTGAATCAGATCGGAGACAGTTTCGAGAAAGCGTTCGGGGAAGGTCGTACGATCGTAGCTTCTCAAATCAGACGTAAAGGATCCGATCTAATCGATTCAGACAACAACAACAATTATAACCAATCCTCTGGATCAAGCAGTCCATGGCAACCATTAACACAACCAAACCCACACGAGTCTCAACTCAAAGCTTCACGTGACGTAGCCATGGCTACAGCAGCTAAAGCCAAGCTTCTCCTCCGTGAGTTGAAAACGGTCAAAGCAAATTTAGCTTTCGCTAAAGAACGGTGCTCTCAGTTGGAAGAAGAAAACAAACGGTTAAGAGATAACAGGGATAAAGGTAACAACAGTCCAGCTGATGATGACCTAATCAGGCTTCAGCTAGAGACATTGTTGGCAGAGAAAGCAAGATTAGCTCACGAAAACTCCATTTATGCTAGAGAGAACCGGTTCTTGAGAGAAATCGTCGAGTACCATCAGTTGACTATGCAAGATGTTGTGTATATCGATGAAGGTATTGAAGAAGTAGCTGAAGTGAATCCTTCAATCACTAGAACTCTTTCTATGGCTTCGTTTTCGGCTTCTGAACTGCCATCGGTCTCGCCTTCGCCTTCTTCCCCTGCTTCACCTTCTCGTCTCTCGGTTTCTACCGACATTTATCCGGTTTTGGTTCAGCAGAGTTCAGCTAGTGATGTTGCGGTCGAGAGTCCTAAACCAGTTCGACCACCTTCTTTGGGATACACAGATGATGGTAAGAGACCATCGTCACAACTCTCTGTTTAGTATATCAATGAGTTTTACTACTATTACCATTTTGATCATGTCTGTTTTGGATAATTTGTTTGTTTAGTACAAGTTTGTTCTTGATTAAAATAACTTGGTTCTTGATTTATGAACATTTTCTTTTTGCTTCGACATCCATTAAATGTGAATCATTATTTCCTATGGAAGTTTTATCGATTTTGTTTTTGGATGTTGTGAACTGTTCGACTTTCACGGCGTAACGGACTCTAATTTTTCTTTTATCAACTTACACGTAGCCACGTCTTGCGTATTTATAAATCTGAAAAATAAGTAGTTGTTGGTCAATTAGGCTGGTGCGGCCCGTTCAGGTAGGAGTGCATGTATAGGCTGGCGCGGTAGGTAGGAGTGCATGTACAGGCTGGTGCGGCCCGTTTAGCCCACCTAACTGACGGGTAGGGCCTCGTCTCAGAATTGAAGTTACTTCAAAGCTTAAAATTAGCTGCCAAAATCTAATATTCAATGCCATGAGCTGAAACAGTTCAGAATGATGCAAGATTTGATCAGCTCAACTTCGAAAACAAAGGCTTTCTAGTTCTAGTTGCTTAGGAATATCAAACAAAAGTTCGAATGCTTGCTTACAAGAAACTAATATCCAAAACAGCAAATGCAACATTCGACTAAACTAAAAAAAACAGATGTTTTGCTTTTGTCAAGTTCTTTCAGAGAGATACGGTCACACTAGAACATGAAAGCACATTTGCTCGGATACAAAAGACGAATTAGTGAACGATGATGATTACTGGTCAAAGAAGCTTCATAGTCCTTTAAGAGGATCTGCTGCTTTGCCTGACCTAGCATCTGTCCAAGCTTTGGCTATTGTCTTCTTGGTTTCTTCATCTCCATCCTCATACATGTTCTGTAGTTTTATTCACATCAAACCATAAAAAAAAAAATCATAAGCAACTAGTAAGAAGATGCACAAACATATATCTCAGACAACCACACGAATGAAATAGATCCTTACTTTCATCAAACCCATAATTCCAGCCATTGGGTCTTTCTCTTTCTCCAAACTCGGTTTAATCTGAACCAAACAAAAAAATAGCCAAATTTAGTTTCCACCAGACAAAAGCTCCACCACTATACTAAGACAATAGCTTAGTTCTCGAGTATTCGGATTATTACCTTATCTTCTTTGTAGTGTATATCAAGCCAGTTACCTCGGAAAGACTTGAACATTGTGATAACTATCCTCTTAGGCTTAACAAGCACTTTGCATTTCTCAGGCACAATCTCCTTATTCAACTTCGGGATCGCACATCGGTAATTCTTCCCTTGTACATCATGGATTTTGATATCCAAAGACATTGGCTTGAACTCAGCTTGAATATTGTCCTGATCAACACCTTCCAAAGAGATGTACACCTGTTTTAAAAAAACACCTCATTAACATAACCAAAACCTTCACTTGTGGAACTAATTTGAGTCTACTCTAGATTAAGGAAAATAATACTGATTAGTTAATACCTTGACTTTTTCATTGTCTTGATCCCAGCTGAATGTTCCAAGAGTTACATAGCTCACTGCTGGAGAAACCGGCTTAACCGAAGAAGAAACCGGGGCAGGAACTGTCACTGGCACCTCTGGCTTTGCATTTGAAGTGATTGCAGCAGAGTCTCTCAGCTACAAAAAAGAACGATTCAATCTAATCAGAAACCAAAGTAGAGATTTTTATTTTCATAAAACTCAATACAAGAGATAAGTTTAACTCCAAAGTCATATCCTTTCTCCTTGTTAATTATTCAGACACACATACATGATACATGTCACAAATACAAAGAATGAAACAGTTCTTCTCTAAACTCTCAAAACTAAATCCCAAGTTCTGTTTCTATACAAGAGCAACTACTTATAACAAAACGATTTATGACGAGAAAAGGGGTGAAAAAAAAGTGGAATAGGTACCTTCTCCAAATTGGAAATCTCGGAGTTGATGAGATTGAGAACACGAGGTCTCTTGGCTATGTTCTGGAGTTGTCTGAGTTCTTCCAAATCAAGCCCTAACTCTTCCGCCATGGATATGAAATCTCAGTTAGAGCAGCCTAGCCTTGTTACAGAGGGGGATACGAAACGTAGAGAGTCTGAGTCTGCACAGAGAAAAGCTGCAAATTTGTGTTAATATTACAGAGAGACACGAAGCCAAGGAAATGAGAGAGTCTTGTGGAGGATACTGGAATGTACTAGAAGAAGCCTATTAGTTTTCAAGGTTATTGGGCTTTGTAATTTCATACCGAGTCAAGCCCATTGATTAAAATTTCACCTGAAAAAAAGGTTTACAAAAAAAACAAAGTTTGAATATTATTTACTTTAACAATTAATGCAATTAAAGAAAGTATGATAAGGCCCATCAACGAAGTAAAACATTCGAATGTTTTCAACTTTTCATTTTGTACCCAATAAATATACGAATATAGGTCCCATTCTAAGTGATAAAATAGATTTTGTTCGATTCTTATTTGTTACTATTTTTGACCACTCATTGACAATTTCACATGTATTTAAGGGTAATTAGTTAGTGTATTATGCGTTATAAAAATTTAGAAAAGAAAAATAGTAAACTACACCATATATAGCTGAATACATGACTACATCCACACATCACTTTAAAAATGTATAGTTAACTATACGAAAAAAATATATTGCATGACCATATGTATCAACTATATAATGGCATGTGCTCAACATCACGATCATTTTATTCTGGTATACTGTTTGTCAGAGTCTGGCATTGACTAGGTTTGATTGGTGTTGACCAACAATTTTTTTTAGTTATTAGAAACAAAAATAATAAAATTGTTTTGTTGAACCATTTATGGTTAAAAAAACATATCTATATCCAATATAAAGATATATTATATATGTTTAATGAATTCAATCTTATAATAGTTATTTTTTTTAAGTTCAAAACTTAAATAAAACTGAAAAATCATTAACAGCTTTTTAAGATATTGAAACTTAAACTAAAACCGGAAAATTCATGTTATAATAAATAAAATAAGGAAACTGCATATTATACATTGTTAAACAAAAAACAACAAATTTTTCTTAATTTCTTTAAATTCAAAATAATATTTATAGTATCAAAATGATTATATGAACTCGTTAGAATCAAACCCAAATTATATCAAAATCATTAGAATTACTGAAATAAAAGTCATTTACTCATACACTAGAATATATCCCGTGCTATAAAACACATATTAACATTTTTCCAAAAATTATAATATAATGATAAAAATTATTGTTATATTGTTATAAAAAGTTATTTTGTTTGAGACATTATTTATTTAATATTGCAATTCTTTGGTAAATTTACATATATCTTTCTGAATACTAACTATTTTAGAATATTATAATATATTAATTTGTTTGAAATATATTACAGTTATATATTGTTTGGTTGTTGTATTTGCATCATTATTTTGTAAAATATTTTAAAGTACTTATAATATTGTAATTGTAAGAAAATAAAATTTATTAATTTATCAACTACATAAATTTAGTTTTACCAACCCACCGATGTGAAACATTAAAACACATATTTTCCTTCATAGACTGAATAATATATTTTCGTTTTTAAAAATTCAAATCACAACATATTCAGAAAAAATTATAAGATTAGATTCATATTTGAACATTCAATTAATATAGTAGGATATATGGTAAAATAAAAGTTTTAATATCTGAAAAATTTATTAATGATTTTAAATTTATTTATTGTTAAGTTTTACAATTGAAAAAACTATTATAAGATTGATTGCTTAACAAATATAAAATATATCTTTGTAATGAATATATATATATATATATTGTAAATTATTAAATGGCCATACATTATTCTATAAAACAGTTTTATTTTTTTGTTCTAATACTGTAATAAAATAACTTTAAAAAAAAAACAAATTGGTGGTCAACATAGGTCAACGCCGGTCAAACCTGGTTAACGCCGAATTCTGATAAACGATGTACCGGAATAAAATGATCGTGATGTTGAGCACATGTCATCAAATAGTTGGTATATATGACCATGCAATACATTTACTTAGAGTAGTTAGCAATACATTTTTAAAATTTGGATGTGTGGTCATGTATTGAGCTAAACTTCGTATCGCTGAGTATTTTTTTCCTATTAATCTGGAAGACATTTTGAGTATTCCTACCTATATTTAAACATTTTATTTTTCTCCAACTAAGATCATCTTATCTTTAATTATTGTTCCCTCTTCATAACAACATCATATCATAATATGATTCAAAGATATTGTTTGGTGGTGAATAATGATATGTTGATTTGATGTCGTTATAGTTAATAGGGATGGAGTTGGAGAAGACACAAACACAATAATTGTACATTCAAATGTCCAATTGTGTCAAACTTTTATCCCCTTTGAATACATTGGTGTGTATACAGTAAAATTAGTGGAAGGAAAAATAATTGAATTAATTACGAGATCGGTACTTCTTTATATGGGTATTGTAGAAATATGACTTTCTTCCCGTACTCATATATTTAGATATTTTTAATATATTAAAAAGACAAAATTGTCCTTGAAACAATTGATTGTTTCTTCTTGTCGCAACTTTTTTATTTTGTTCTTTAGATTCGTTGGCATAAAAACGACGATGATGCTCTGATCTTCTCCTTCCAACAACACAAACACAATCCCTTCAATTGAATTAGCCCTATATGAATGCCAACGACGATTTATACGAGATTAGGTGGTGGTGATGATGAGATCTAATGAACCAAATGGTGGTGAAGATGATGAGATCTGGCGGTGGTGATGAAATCCGGTGCACGATGGTGGTGAAGATGATGAGATCTGGTAGTGATGAGAAGACGAGACGAAGAAGATGACACTGCAAATGAGATATGTGGTGATTGACGACGACGGTTTGCCTAGTGACGACGATGGTGAGTGTAACGCCCCGACCGCCACCTCTTAGTGGGCCCTATGTCCAATTCCAGTCTATGGGCACACTTTCCTTAATGGACCTCACGTCCTCTCACTAGGCTCGTGAGCCCATCTATATCCGACGGTTGGTTTGCTACGTCCGAGAGGTTTTAAAGACTTGTTACCGTCCCTACAAATCACCACATGATCTTTCCCTGTGTTTTGTCCTCACTCGCACAGTTCCGACAATCATTTCCCGGAAGGTCATCCATCCTGAGACTACTCCAGCTCAAGCAAGTTTAACTTTGGAGTTCTCTCAGGACCTTTGACCAAAAAGATAAGTGCACTTTGGTGACATAGGTGGCCAAACCAACTCTTTTAAACCTCTCCGCAAGTCTCTGAAACCTGGGTGTCACAACTCACACCTCCTAACAGATCGCAACGTCCTTGGTGCACACCAAGAACGTCACCCCCGATGGTGTGAGCCCACTCGACTCCACACTCGTTTGGGTTCGGCTCCGATACCACTTGTAACACCCCGACCGTCACCTCTTAGTGGGTCCCATATCCAATCCCAGTCCATGGGCCCATGTTCTTTAATGGACCTCACATCTTCTCACTAGACCTGTGAGCCTATCTATATCCAATGGTCGGTTTGCTACATCTGGGAGGTTTTAAAGATTTGTTACCATCCTTACAAATCACCACATGATCTTTCCTTGTGTTTTGTCCTCACTCGTACAGTTCTGACAATCACTTCCCGGAAGGTCACCCATCCTGAGACTACTCCAGCTCAAGCACGCTTAACTGTGGAGTTCTCTTAGGACCCTTGACCGAGAAGATAATTGCACCTTGGTGACATAGGTGGCCAAATCAATTATTTTAAACCTCTCCGCAAATCTCTGAAACCGGGGTGTCACACTGAGCTTCGCATAATGGTCACATGTTTGCCGTTAAACGCTTCATTCGCCTTACGTGGAATGATTACCGATAGTTTTTGCTGTGATTTTTCAAGATTTGTTAATTCTAAACCTGTAATTTTCAAGTTTGATTTAGATTTGAAAACTAATTGGAAGTTTTTATCAGATTAGTGTTTATAATTGGAGCTTTTGGGTTCACAAGACATAATTTCCTTAGGGTTTAGTTTTATTCGTTCAAAACACAAATGATTGAATTCAGATTCAATCATTGAGTTCATCGGACATCTGAAATGGTGGTGGCGGAGAGATTTTGTGTTTTGGTTGGAAGAAGAACGAGAAAAGTTATCTGGTCTCAAGGTTTGAATCGACAATACATAATGATAAAAATACCTAAATCCATAAGCATGGACAGAAGTTTCTTATTTCAAAGTTTTGAGCCAAAAAATGTCTTATTTGACAATAACCCCAAAATAATTAAAAGAGGGAAAAGAGAAAAACTAAAGTTAAGACTTGAGAGTGAGCTCTCTACTATCCTTCCCCTTCGCATAATGAGTTCTATGAATATATTTTTGAATTGGATGTTACGAAATGCACATACCTGGCGTGATATCTTAAGTTCACAATATAAGTATGAATAACTATTAGGGAAGAAAGATGTGTATTTTGCGGACCAAGTAATATGGACCGTAAAGTCCATTAATGAAGTGAAGCCCAACCCGAAGAATATTCTAGATCTTGATATTACTTATTGTACAAGCTATTTCCTTGTGTGTTTAGGAAATTTTACATTATAGTATTAACAAGATGTCAAAGCTAATCACCATATATATGTATGTCTTAATCTTATGAAACACAGCACAATAAACTATTCTATTTCTATAATAATTGACATGGTATCAGAGCAGTCGATCTAGTGGATCAAAACTAAAAGCTTACGCATTATAAATCTGGTGTGATCTTTTCGTGATCATGTAGAAACTCATCAACGAAGAAGATGCTGACTATGACGATGATATTGATCGTTAGTGTTCTTAGGTTTTTATTATCATTATTATTAATTTATGTTTCTCTCTTAAGTTAAGTTAGGAGTTTGGTGTTTATTTTAATTATTATTGGAGGTTAGTGGTACGTGTCTGCGTTTTTCAAAGGTTTAAGTATTTGGTTTTCTATATTTGATTATGGTTTTATTTCATTAGTGCAAGAGTTATTAAGTGGGGGATTCTTACGGGTGGTATGTTTAAGGTTTTGTGGCTTTCACAGGAATTATTCATGATTTTAAAATATCTCAATATTTTAGTTTGGTAATAGTTTTACCATTGTCGGAAAATTTGGTTATAGTTTAATGATTAGGAGAATTTTGTTGGAACGCTAATGTTTAGGTTATTATTAGTCTGATTTGTGGACTGTCCAAAATAAGGACAATTGTTTGTGGATTTGCAGGATTTACGCCCACGGGATGTTGTTATTCCCTTTTATCAAAACCGAAGACGAGTTGAAGTTCCACCCCTCTTCTCAAAATCGAATATTATATCCTGAGAATTATGTTGACATGATTTGTATATCCTCGACAAGTGTCCACGACATAGGTGTTCCACTTTGTGGTTGCATAGTTTGCGTTTCACGTCTCACCTTTGTCGTACGGGGGAGTATTAGGGAAGCAAAATGTGTATCTTGCGGACCAAGTAATATGGACTGTAAAGTCCATTAATGAAGTGAAGTCCAACCCGAATAATATTCTAGATCTTGATATTACTTATTGTACAAGCTATTTCCTTGTATGTTTAGAAAAATTTACATTATAGTATTAGCAAGATGTCAAAGCTAATCACTATATACATGTATGCCTTAATCTTATGAAACACGGCACAATAAACTATTTTATTTCTATAATATTTGACAAGAACAATTGAGAAACAGATTCTCTTGTAAGTTGTTACATTATATGATCTTGTATTACTAACTTCATGGATTTTAATGATTTGCGTATGCCTTTTAGACAAAATAAATTGAACTCTCTCATTTTCATATGATGGGTGTGGTCTAAATAAATATTGATGGGGTGGGTTTGTTGATGTAAACTAAATTTTCATTCGTAGAAAAAGAGTCGCATGAGTTAACTTGATGCCAGGTAGAATGAATGGTTCTAATATTAGCCATTAAAACCTAGTAGTATATATGTAACAACTCATTGGATTGTCAACCAACAAAAACACCACTCAATGTTTCCATTTAATATTAAACTTCAAATCAAATAGCAATACAAAAAAGTCCACATCCAAATGATGGCGTTATTTAAGTGTAACAAAAATAAGAAAACGTTATTTATCTGAAATTGTAATAAAACTGATTCGAATACTCCTAGATTCTAATGAGTTAACATCATTCAAAATGTAATCGCGTAAGTATTACTTTAGATATGAACAATATAATCATTCAAGAGTAAAACTCGATATAGCTGGTAACATTTTTAAGTTAAACCGTGATGAATTTATACAAAACCAGAAAGGATTAGGAAAAGCGATGACGATAGTCATTATTTTAATAAACATGTTGGTTATAAAAATAAGTAACAAATGAGTACTCCAGATGAAAAAAAGCAGAAAATAGAAAATTCATAAAAAGAGAGAAAGCTCCTTTGAAAAGGGACGGCCAAATGACTATTGTCAAAATGCTGACGACTTAAAACATGGTCGTGGAATAAAGTTGGGACCGTCCATATCTACTTATATGCTTCCTAGTAAAATAATATGAGAGTAGTTTACTTTTGATTATTTTTTACTTCCTCCTTTTCTGCCGTTAGAAAAAGGGAGCATTACTCTTTTTAGTCTTTTACCATCCAAACAAAAAATAAAAACTATTATTGATTAGATCAATTGGTGAATGAATGAATATCCCACACACAGGTATAGTGTACACAGTACACTGTACACATATTCATACATGTGTCATGTCTGCATGTATGAGTAGTGTCATGTGAGTGCACGTACGTACATATACCATATATGTATAATGCATGCATGTGTGTATGTAAGAGCAGACAACATAGGTTTCGAATGTTGACGGTGATCGAGATGAAAAAGGAAGGTATCGTATGTCTAAGGTTTATGGATTCCACGTCCAAAAGATTAAAGAGCCTTCACCTTCGGTGTAAACCAATCAAGAAATTGTATATAAAAAGATCTGATATCATTATATAATATGTACTTAAAAGTAATGTTTAAACCAAAAAGAAAATAAAAAAAGTAATGTTTGGAGTGTTGAAAAATGATAAATGTTTCCTGTTTAGTAATAATGATTCTATTTTCTACCTCACGTAACCGTAGTAACTAGTATATAATATAAAATCAACCATTATATATATATGAAATGTTGCAATGAATGTGGATTTTAGATGCCTAATGACATTGTTTCCCTTCGGCTCCAGGCTCCAGAAACACGATTGTTTTCCTCTGGCTCCAGAAAATTAGTTTTTAGGTTTAGAAAACCTTTAAAATCACTCCTAAATTATTAAAAAAAAAAAAAACAAGAAACACGATCGTCACTTATAAATCATGAATCATTATTGTAGACCTAGAGTTAGATAAAATTTTGATTAATATAGCTTCTAACCAACCAGCTTCTGTAGTTTGATTAATATGTTGTTTTTAAATTGTATCTTCTTTTTTTTTTTTAATTAATTGTATCTTCTTGAAAATTATTAAAATTGATTGTCGTATATAGAAGTCTTTATGTCTATGGACAGACCCAACTATTAAACATTTTTATGTTAGATGATGAAAACTAATTAACACATTACTAATTTACTAATAAGACAAATACAAATACATAACTATAATATGAATCGTCAGTTTTTTCTTTATACATTGGATTCGCTTCGCAGTACTGCATCATCCCCTCCTCAAGTTAATTAATTAATTACTCGGAACAAATTTTCTGATTTTTTTTTCCTTCAAAGAATCATCTAAGAACACTTTTGAGAATAGTTTAATTATTCTCGTTGAAAAAATGAACCGCATTAGTGGACTCTCTCTCTATTTACACATAAAAGCTCTTTCAATTTGTTTTTGCTTCTAGTACCGTCGTCTAATTAGCATTTGAATGGCCAACGAATAAATGCATGTCCAATATATCAACTGTTGCGTTCCCTTCTTTATAGCCTGTTTATAAAATAAAATACTAACAAATATAAGTAATAATTAAGACCACAAATTTCAATTAGTTTATGTTAAAAAAATCAGATGGTGAGGATAATCATAAATATCATGACTAGTAGTGAGTACTAATCATGTTGCTCCAAAAAAAAAATCTAACTTTATCGTTATTAATTAAGAAATATGTTTGATAGAGGAATATGTTCTAGAAAAGCGCCTAACTTTTCAAGTATTAAACGTCACAATTAGAAGAAAAAAACGTCACAGTATTCTTCAGTCAGAATTTGTTTTTAAAAAAATGTTTCTCAATCAAAGCTTTTTTTTCTAAGGGATTTAATGTGATATTTATAAGACAGAAATAAAAGAAATAGAGTAGGTAAAGTCAAATGTTGAAACATACCGTGGAGGCAGAGGAAGTGAGGGAAATAATAGAAGTTGAAGAAGTAGATGTTGATGATGATGTTGATGACGAAGATGATAGTAAACCTACATTGTAAGTCATGGTCTCATCAGGCTGATAGAGTCCATAGTTTCTCTCAGAGGTTGGTCCTGGTTTGAGGTCTTCATTGAAGAGAGCAAAAAGATAAACATCAAAACTCATGTTTTGTCTCAATGGCGTTCCTTCACCCTGAAGTTGTCTCCTCAGAAGATTCTTGTTATAAACCGCTGCGTTGGCCACGGTGGCTCCAACCTCATCTCCATCACCTTTAGACGGCCACCCTGTCTCCGAGACCCCAACTTCAATATCCTTAAAGCCAAGCCTAGCCATGGCGAAGATCACAGCATCTACTTGAGCGTAGAGCATGTTGTCGTAGTGGTACTTGGTGAAGGGGTCAACCATTCCAGGGTTAGGGTTGAAGAGGACGTAGTCTAATGGGATCTTAGTTGGGGAATCCTTGTAAGCGAAGTAAGGGTAAGCATTGATCCAAAAGGGGGATTTCGTGTTACGCAAGAAAGTTAGGAGCTGCGTCATTACTCCGGCTACTTCCGGCTTAAAACATCCGGCGGAGGGAGGGTATGATTCTTGAAGGACTGATAGTGAATTTGGAGTCGATACTTGAATGTACTTGTCTAGCCCTGTTTGGACCAAAGCACTATGAATGCTCATCATTGCAGGCACAAGATATCTGCAAAAAATAGCAATAACAAGATTGAATACTTTGTTTTTTTTTAATCTAGTGGATCACGAAACAAAACACGATCTAAATCGATCTCAACAAGATGATAACCACTAGACTACCATGATTTGGTTAATAAGGTAGATTCTTAATGTGCCAAGATTTGATAAGGATAACATAGGAATGAGAGGATGTATGTAACAAACCCTATGAGGCTTGAGTCATCGTCAGTGTATAGTTCATTGCCGACGGCAATACCACCGATCTTGGTGGCCGGAAAGTAGGGTTTTATACGGGTAGTTATCCACTGGAGAGCTTGTTGAGGGTCGACTAAGCTGGAAAGCATTTCATTTTCGACGGTGACGAAGAGCTCGATGTTGGAATTGGCGAATGAGGTTAAGACTCGAGGATTTGTGTCGTAGATTCTTGTCTTATTGATATGGAGTGAGTTCAAGAGTTGTAGAACTTTGTCCGGTGGAGGAAGATTGTCGCCGACTTGACCGTAGTTTATGCCAAGAGAGGAGACCCTTTGAAACAACAATCCACATTCTGTGAAAAAATGTAATAGAAATTAAATAAATGTCATGAAAAATTGAATTTGAAATAATGGTTTCTTTTGTTAGGCAGAAATAAGCAATTATTAGGAAAGATACCTAAGAAAGTTAAGGAAAATAGAAGAAGAACAATAGAGTTGGTCATGGTCATGGCAATTCTTCTAAACATTTTAGAACTGGAGGAGGAGAGAGGGAGATAAAGACTGAAGGAGAAAGTGCTTGTAAGAGAATCAATGCAATGAAATGTGGGGATAGATATAGAGATGAAGGTTTGAGAGATATGGGGACAAGTAGGAGAAGAATAATTATTAATTTATAATTTAGAGATAATAATACTTTACTCTGCCTGCCTCTTTCATTTTGTGAGACATAGGGTCTTCTAAAGTAAAAGGTATAGTAATTCATTTTAATAATAAGTAATGTATTATTTTCATTTTACTCGTTATTTTAGTAATGGGATGGGAGTAGGTTTGGCAATAGGTTTATCTTATGGAAGTCTATTGTAAAAAGGAGATACTGTTTGTCGAAAACATTCTTTGTGAGGCAACATGGGTTTCATAAAACATTTTGGACCCAAGCCAAAAAAAAAATGACATCTTAGATTGTCTCTTTCCAACACATTGCCAACTATGTCAGTCCAAAAATAAAAATAAAATTGAAAAAGTGGCCTAAAGAAGACACTTTCTTCAGAGAAAGGCAAAGGTGGGAAAGATTGAATTGCCCACTATAATGGGTTTTTAATCTTAACAATATGTCTTTGGCTTTGGGCAATAGAAACTGGAGGATCCCAAATTTGGGAGTTGGGTGAGCGAAATAATGGAAAATAAAAGAGTAGAAATCACACCTTCATTATGATAAGAAGGACAGTGCTCTTATCTTCAGTTTAAATATATATATATATATATATATATATATATATATATATATATATATATATATATATATATATATATATATTTGTTGCATCTTGTGAAATAAAAGTTCCTTTCGCACATTTTTGTTCTATATTGTTAGAATTATATTTCACATAAAAATTAGAGTATGACCTTTATTAAATGTGATAATATGTCTAGTATAGGCTGAATTTCGATTTTAACTTACACATATATAAAACTAATTGACATTCAGTTCAGAATGTATAGTCACCTACCTACAAAAGTAAACGTTTATAAGTTCAACCTAACAAGTTCTCTCAAAACCGCTCCAACAACATTAACAAAAAATTTGGGTTGTACACTGGTTCATCATTTATTTTAAAAAGAATTCAGAAACAAGATTCATAGTATTAATCGATTATAAATTAATAACCATTTTTTTTAAAATCGATTTAAAGAAGTACACGTTAAGAATAAAAACTAAACATAGTCGATGTATAAATTTTAGAGCCTAATTGGTCCAAACCAAAAATTTAGCTGCTAGTAAAATTTTAATTTTTCTCGGCACATTTTTTTTCACTTTGATATTAAAAATTTTGAAAAAACATTCCAATCTTTAACTATGCACCGGATGATGATTGCAATCCAACTTCAAATTGCTCATGTATAAAGGTTAAATTGTTTTTACGAGATTTTTTGGATACTTGGGTTGTTGCTTTTCTTATGACTTAATATATCGAATTTTGATTAATTTCTGAATTTTTAAATATATATTAAATACATTAGAGATCTGAAAACATATGTAAAGTAGCTTTATGAAATGATGCAACAAAAGTGACCCAATTTTTATCTTTACGTAACTATCCCAAGAATATAGTAACTTTTTTGGAAGATGAATTCCACTAACCGTACTTGTTTATTTGTTAAACCTTTACATATATACACCCAAAAAAACATACAATAACAAATTTTATATACAACATGAATATGCGTGTGTGCTTGTTTTGGAATAGGACAAATGAGCTGATGCAAGTGGTGCGCTTTATGACATCTTATATTCCTCCGATCTGATTTAACCACTAATCTTTATTTTCCTTAATCTCAACTCGAGATTCTAATGTAATCAAAGTTATAAATTAAAAGTAAAATTGGTCGCTAAATCTTGTAGCTAATCGAATATTATATTCTACGCGCATGATGAACTTACCAATCTGTGTAGGTATGTCTGAAAATTTTGAATCACAATGCTAATAGCTTGTTTTCAATGTAATTGATTTACGAGGCTCTTATAACTTACCATTATCAGTAGTTATATTCAGTGGCGGATCCAGGACCTATTTTTACATGAGGCACAATATATAAATAACAATTATTTCATTAACAAAATTATCAAAAATGAGGCATTTTAGGGGCATCGAACCTTGAATCCTTGGTGTAACATGAGGCACCTTCTACCAACTAAGCTAGAAACATATTATTTGATTAAGAAATTTATTAAATTTATCTAATCTGTGTATGGCACGTGCCCTACTACCCTCTCAAGTAGATCCGCCCCTGGTTATATTATACAGGAGCAGAGTAAAATGAAAACTCATAGAGTCATAGTATATTTTATTTTCTCTTACAGAATTGAACATTCGTTTTCTTAACTTCGACGACTACAAAATAAAGTTATATTTCAAACTTTATCCAATAGTTTGGTAAGAAGAAAATTTTGATAATATTATTTCCAACAAAATAACGAACATTGCTAATGAATTAGTGACTAGTGAGGTTGGTGGTTATGACTTATGACAATTATAAAATCAGCCAAACGGAAAATTCGACGTAAAAAGAGAGAGAGATGGAGCAAAAAAGATTGGTCTTTCCATGGGAAAGGGGAAAGCAAAGAGAGAGCACATGTTTGATTACTCAACAAAATAATTGATAATTATGTCACTAACAATCCACTAATTAATCCTTTCGAGTTAAGTAATATGGTTAGGAATCAATCTGGGGCTCCTTTTCCATTTATTTGATCCTTCATATAAAAATTGTAACACTCCCTTCGGTTAGAAACCAAAAATTCAATAAAAGTTGTATGTTAGTAATAAACAGAGACGCAAATACCCAAACCTAATAAAATAAAATACATCTAATCTCGTTGATTAAATAACACACACAGAAATACATTTCTTCAATTAGAAAGTTAGATCATATACGTTTACATTATAAAGAAAGTGATTGAAGGCTTTGAATGGTTGCAGACTTGCAGCTTTATGTTTTGTTTTTGGTAGATTTTTCAGAAAACTAAAATTAATTAGATCTTAGCTTTTCAAATAAAATACAAAATCTTAAGAAAAAAAAATCACGTAAAACTTACTGTCATTCCAACTGTTTTTGGAGGTTAAGCCAAATGGGTAACTTTATAAACTTGTCCGATCTCAATGTTTTTCCATAGTTGATCACCAACCGATGTTATTGTTTGCTAAACATATTGTATATGCACCAAACTGACCATAACTCCAATCCGGTCGAGCACTGATTTGCGGTCCAAAATTATCTCAAACAATAATCAAATCATGAAAACATTTAGCTGTCGCTCGTTTTGTTTACTCTTATTTGGCGGTTGTCGTAGTGACACTTAAGTATCTTGTTTGAACCTTAAAAAAATCAGACCCTGTTTTACGTCAAAGTGTGTCATTGATCGGATTGAATCTACTTATGCTAATAAGATTAACTCCATAGATGTCGTGCTTGATGTATAGAGGAAATGATCCCATCTAAAGCTCTGTTTTATGGTTAGACCATGTGTGGTGCTTATGGTAGATTTATTATCAATAATTCATTGTTTTTTATGAAGTAGTTTGAATAAGAATTGCCTTTTTTTGTGTAAATAAAGTCATATTACTAGTATATTCATGTCAGCATGTGATCTGATTGGTAGTAGAAAATTTTGAAAATTGAAAGCTGAAAAAGTAAAAGAAAATAGCTTTAATGTTTAAACAAGAAAAGTTAACAATATGTACTAGAGAGAAAACATGAATATGATAAAATGAACACATTAAAACATTGTATCCACAATACCATTTTTTCCTAAAAAGATTTAGTAGGAAATATCATTAAAAATGAAATAAAAAATAATAAGCAAAAAGAAGGGAAGAAAAGAGAAGAAAGCATATGCTTGTGTATCTTCCATTGCTTTAATTCTAGCAATGAATCTACAAAATCTAAAGAGTAAAGACCAATGTGGTCAATCCATCATATTTTATATTTCCCATGTTCGAATTAAGTTTGTTGTTGATAAAGATCACGACCATTACAATTTGAAAGATATACATAATATTGTCATATCTAACTATATCTACTCCAAAATAATATTCTTATTTAAAAATAAAATAGAAACAGGAGAGACAACTAATAAAATAAAAAACGTATATTATTTAGTTATCTATGTGTAAAGCCAAACTAAAAAAAAATAAGTATTAATTACGTTATGGGCAAGATTTTTCTTTTTCATTAATTTTTTTCTACATATGAAAGTATCACATAAATAATAAGAATATAAAAAATATATACCTACTTTATAGCCAAATACTCAAAGGTTTTTCGTAAAAGATTATATATATATATATATATTTGTATAGTAATGTAGAGATGCTATACATGATCTGATGATATATATACTTTGAACACTCGTTAATATATATATAGATATGTATATTGTTTTAAATTAACTTAGTGAGGAGGATCACCATTGGGAACATACTTTAGTGAAAGTACAATAACAAAAAGGAGATAACAAAGATAAGCATTATTTTTAGAAAAATAAATTGAAATGTCAATATACAATAGACGAAAGGCTAAGTTAAGGGGGGGGGGGGGGGGGGGGGGGAGAAGATGGGAGAGAGCATGTGCATGTGTGTGTAGTGTTTTTCTAAAGACATGTTTCTTTTTTCATTTGACTCTCTTTAATCTTGTTTGCTTCTTTAACAACTTGGGATTTAGACAAGAATGTGTAATATATGGTTTGTGATATACATGCAAAATATATACTTTACGAATTACATACATATAGGAGTGTCAAAATAGATAACCCAACTCAACTTGATACCTAATAGGTCCAAAGGTAGATGAGTTTATTAGTTGACTAAACTCAACCCATGAATTTGGTGAGTTTAAATTTTGTGTACATTTGTTACTGATGTAAAAAAGAATTATTGGTAATAACAGTATAATAAAATAAAATAAAAATGTAGATACATTAAAACTCTTTCTTATATTAAATTTTATAAATCTATCATCAATATTTTCTGTTTTTCTTCGTTAAACTGTCAAAATATCATCCATCATATTATATTTTACTAATCATTTCTGTCATACTGGAAACCAATGTTTCAATAAAGCAATCTATATAATTAGACTTTAACTATTACAAGCACTAGATGGTTTTTGGATTATCTCTAAAGTCAAAAGAAGAAAGTAAAAATTTTAATGAAAGAAAATACAATATAATAAATATAAAATTTCACTAATTTGTGGGATGACTTATCAAATCATCATCAAATTCAGTAGCCAAGGTTTGTTTTCATTTGAATAATTTCTTAAAAAGTTATAAGCAATATGAGAAATTAGTATTTTCTATACTATCGAGCAACATTGTATATGATTTTATTTACATTCAGTGTCACATATATAAATATAATATGTATATAGTATATGAATCGCATTGAATCTTTAGTTGGACTTAGAGATCGTTGGTTAAACTTAAAGTTAACCACTTAGATGTTTCATATAGTTATAACTTATAAGTCATAGACAAAAATATCTACATAGAATATAAAATACATAAGTTGAACACGTACACAAAAGAAAAAGAATCTTCATAATCCTAGCTTCTTATCACACCCTAAATTTCAGAGTGAAAATTTATATAAATAGCTTTTTATTTCATAGCTCGATCCGATCATCCTTTAGAAAAAGAAAAAAAAAAAAACATTTTGCCATCGTATTAAATAGCAAATGTATATGTCAATGCGTATAGTGTATTGTCAATATGCGTATACTTTGTATTATGATTGAGTTGAGGCTATGAATGATAAGATAACTAGATAAGCTAATGAGAGAAATGAAAAGCAAGAATGCTTATTGGTTTGATTAGAAGCTCGATAAGATTGGATTTCACCTTCGACGCTTTTTATTTATTTTAAGTTTCTTTTAGGCTGTTATCCATTTCGTAAACAGTATTAGTCCAACTTGGTTATATATTATATGAAAAATCAAAATTAATGATCAACGCACAGTTAATTAATTTGTATTAAACATAATGTGTGAGTATCATATACATAACTATCTTCTGATAGATTTTAGCTCTCTTATTTGTGAGTTGGTTAAAAGTTGGTAGATGAGAAGCACAATAGTTTGTTAGTTACCTCTAATACAAATGTAATTAGCAGTTTAGTAAGGAATCCAAAGTCAAAAAGTACAACACAATACAAATTAAGGAGTGCGGTGGTAGATTCTTGAAGCTGCCGGGCGGAGCTGTGTCAAATTGTGGATTTTAGACCAGCTAACCTTGCAATCTCTTTATCACAACAACTTTAACATTTTTCTTTATGGTTATGCAATAAGGGAAGAAGATCCCATATCATTTTGGTTTAGGCCAATGATCCAAACGGCATCCAAAAGCTGCAATTTCCACAATGCATCTACAATTTTTGTCTTTTCTATCTACATAATTTTTACTAGTTAATAACAAACTAACCAATAAAAAAATTTAATTTAAAGAATTTCATTGATCAATTATATCAGAATTTATCCCTAATAGAATCTATGGCAAAGATGAGTTTGATCAAATCCCTAATAGAATTTTTGTAGCTAGTATTCATGTAATACAGACTTTTGAATCAGTAGTATGAATTATACTGTGTGATACAGACTTTTAAAAGTATGTATGAAAAAATTACAGTCTTTGTAGAAAACAACATTTTCAATCTATGTATATTATATAACACTTTCTTTCGGACATACACACATATGCATATGATACTATAGTACAAACATCATGGTGCTTGTAAGAGACATGTTTACTTATTCATAACAATATGTAATCCAAAACCAACCAGCTCCTTTAAGCAAAAAGAATCTGCGAATTCGATGGAGTTATATCTGCATAACGCTCTGGCGACTTCACAACCTCCCACCTCACACCAAACTTATTCTCCGACCTCCAAATACTCCCAACCGCGAGGTGAAGGTTCCTGCCAACCACATATACTTTGTTTCCATAACAGTTAACCGCAAACGGTCTACAAATCTGCTCAGGCAATTCCGGCCCGTTAATCGTCTCCCAAGAATCAGTAACCGGATCATAAACTTTCATCTTCATTCTCTCTAGCTCCGACACTATAAACAACCGATCATATATCACTACACTCGTCCCTGTCCATCCTTCTCTTAACCCCATAGGCATTGTTTCCCATTGATCAGTCCTCGGGTCATAAACTTGACCTCGTGGGGATACAAAGAACGGCCATAACCATCCTTCAGTCACCAATAGCTTCCCGTTTAATACTGCTGTGTCATAAGACGCCATGTGTGCGACCATGTTCGACACTGGCCGCCAACTACCATCTAAAGGGTTCAAAACCTCGGCAGAATCGAGCTCAAACAAATCCGCAGCATTCCCACCAGCTGCATATATCATCCCGTCGATCACACCACTAGCGAAGAACGACCTCGCGGTTATCATTTTGTTTGTGACGGTCCAATGATTACTCACCATATCATACTTCAACACCAAATCAAGAGGGCAATCAGAATCAGAAACCATCCCTCCACACACAAACATAGTACCTTCACGAGGCATCGAAACCGATCTGAAACCGTGAGGACACACTTTGTCTCTACAAGGCATAGCAGGGATCTCGTGCCAAGTGAGGTTCCTCAAATCCAAAACCTTCCATTGGATTTTACCAGTGCATCTACTAAACCCAACCACGAACAGCCACGGGTCTTTAAACCCGAACTCCTTACGTTTGGCGAAAAACGTGTCTTTAGTACCAAACAAGAGATGCCATCTCTTGCACACGGATCTACTAGATACATGGCTTTGCACTGGAACCCGTAAAAGACAGTTAAGCGCAACGTCGTCTGGTAAACCCGGAATCAAAGGCTCTCCACTAAGAGACAGTTCTAGTTCAGATGATCTATCGAACAATGTGGATTGAACAGATGCAGCTACTCTAAATTTGGGAGATAAAGTCATCTGAGAATCACCGAGCTTATGCACAGCTGCTCTTTGAGATGAAACCCTTACCCTCTGCATCTTCTTCTTCTTCTTCTTCTCTTCACACTCAAATTTGCTTCAATTCCAGATTCTCAAGATCAGTAATTTACTATTTTAAACAGTGGGAAAAGCTCAAAGTTTCCAACTTTGGTTCTTCTACTCTTGTTCAACCTGAAATGAAGAATCAGTATCATCACTAACACTAAGACTAATCAAATTCCAGATTCTGTAATAGAAATTGATTGAACTAACTAAAGATTCCAAATTCGAATTCATAGAATCAAACCCTAGAAGAGAAAGGGGCAAAAAAAGAAACAACACACAAGAAGAAGCCAAGTCGATGAAAGAAACAGAGAAACAAGTGATCGAAGCTAAAGAACATAAAGAAGACAAAAATGATCAGATAATTTCATATTCTTACAGAACAAAGGGCGGCGATAGATATAACAACAACACAACACTGTTGTTCTTGCTTCGTCGCGAATCTTTCAGCTCTTCCTTTTTGTTTTTTTTTTCTTTTTGGTAATCGAGAGAGAAGACGTGATCGTTTTGGGCAAATTAGTATAATATATGTTTTTTTTTTTTTTTAAACAACTGATAATACATCTATATATTAAAAAATGTGTGTATCCATTTCTATATTTATTTTTAAGTAACTGCCGCAAATCTTTTCTGTAGATGTCCTAATGACAGTTCCCTTATAGTAAGTAATATTAATTATTATCTTATGAAGTTTATAAAGAATGATTACGTACGAAACTGTAAATTAACAAGGGAATATACGAATATATTTCCTTTTGCGGGGTATTTCTACTTAAACGGGCTTATTAGTGGGCCTACGTGATATTATTGGCCCATTAAATAAATGGCCTGGTTACATTTGGTGATACACAAGGTTCTTGATGAAATTTTCAAGTTCAGTTTTAGATAACATAACTTAAATTTGATTTTATTGACGTTATGCGCAACAAAAGAAAATATTTTCAATCAAATGTTAGATATTCTGAAATATTTTGAGGGTAACTAAACACTAACGAATGAAAGGAATTTGAAAATATTAGAAATAAAGTACGGGGGTATTCATCTAATAATGTAGATTTTATGATTAAAAAAATGTAGATTTTATGATTTAAAAGTCATAAAATATTAATTATAATTTATAAAGATTTATGATTAAAAATCACATCATAGATAAAATGTAAGAATAATTTATAGATTATTTTAGTAAATATGGAGTCCAACTCAAAACCAATTGGCAGGAGATACTCATTACTAAATATATTAGTTTCAAATTTGCAAAGTTTTATGTGGGATTTATTCTAATAGATTACTAATTGAAATCTAAGCCAGTTTTAACGAAATTATGTCTTTTAAAGATATGATTCATCAACTGTGTCGTTATAATAGTTGATAAAGAACGTGGAATATAAAATTTGAGATGCGCTAATGAATCATGTGATCATCTCGTTATATGCTGTGGAGATTATTTTGGACAGGACATAATCTAATCTTCCGTCAAACTCGAAGATGTTCCTTTTTTTTTTCGTCCATCGAACATATTATAGCCTTCTAACAATGAATTGTATAATATATGAATATGAATAATATGACCATCTTGCTATTTTGCAGAGATATTTTTTCTGGACGAATCTTTTATGCAAGTAGGGTGGTACTTCACTTTCTTTAAAAGAAAAATAAAATAAAAAGAAGATACGACCAATAAATTTGACGATTATGACCATTGCTTGGTAGGTATTGGCCGTTGGTAGTTTTTCCGGTGAGTTCTTCACAACCATAGGATTCTCTCAATTATTTATAATGGACAAAAACAAATACTAGTATATTGGTTTTCAATATTTTTCTCCAAAACATTAAATGGTTGTATATTTTCGATTACTCTCAATCATTCAGAATTTTTAAGTAATCAAGCACACAAAAAATGGAAAAAAAAAAATCAGAAAATGGTCACGAAAAGATATGCATAAAGATCGTTCCATGTGCCAACAGTATCCAGTATCGGAATTTTCTTGAATAATGCATGTATATGTCGGATTCTTAAATATTTATGTAAATGATTTTGCCTCTTTAAAGTAGTGATAGATATAGACATGAGATCTTTCCAATGACAAGTTGTAATGATAAGTTGGTGAGCTTTAATTTATTGTACCAACTTAGTCTTTATAGCCGTATGTGCAGTCCATGTGGCTAACCGAATTATCCCTTATTTTGGTGTGTTTTGGTGCTCACCATGTGTTAATATTTGGTAATCAATCTAAGGTGTGTGTATAAACTATAAAGTATACATATATAACGGGAGTGTTCAACGCTACAAAACATTTCAATTCAAATCGAATAAAAGGAGATATATAATAATCAAGTTGGAACTTAAATACTTTAGACGTGGTTTTATTTTCTGTTGCGAAAAAAGATACCGAAACTGAAAATGTAAAAAAACCTAAGCATAAACACTTTTTATTGGAGAGCTAAATTTGAATTAAAATCAAAGTTGTACTATTTATTATCTTTGGTTTCAAATGTTTACTATAACATCTCCATAAACCTGAAAAGGTATTTTGAGTCCATATGTACCTGAATAAAATCTTTGATGCTAGGTCAAATCTAATTGATCAAGCAATAGCATGATTAAAACTTCTTAAGGACCTATAATAATCCAATCAAACCTTCAATATGTCAACTATGTAAGCTTATGTGAGTTAGGGTTCTAAAATGCACTCCTTACAAATAAAGAAGACCCGTATAAACAAAAGCGGCGGGGATAGACCAATAAAAACTGGACCAGATGTTAACAATAAACGAAATTTCGTACTTGCAACAATTCTCTGATTAAGCTCAATACTTCTTTTTGCTACATAGATTGTTAGATATATCATATTGTGTTGTAAAATATTTAAATGTGTTCTTCGCACGTATACTTGTATAACGTATGAAATATACCCTAAAACATATTATCACATGCTATACTACAATGCAGTAGCCACAATAGCTTGTTGTGTATCTTCTAGGAATTATCATGGTGATTTCAGGATTTAAATCGATGAGTTGTAGAGATAAACTGTGAAACAGTTAGTAAGATTCGTTCATCACTGCCGACAGTGAGCCAAACGAACTAAGTCGAAATGGTGAAGCCAAACGAACTAAGTCGAAAAGACATCACTAGTAAAAACTTGTGATATAGTTACTAATAATTCTGTAGTTATCTCATGATTTTTGTAGCAAGAAAAGATTAGTTACAAATTTGTGACCAAAAAAGTTAATAACTATTTGGTGGTAGCAAACTTTTCAATGGTGATTTGTAGCAAAGTGCTACCAATTAGACATTACATAATTTGTGGGAAAATGCGAAAAAAAAAAGTAAAAAAAAATAATAATTAGAAAAAGAAATTAATAATAGTTTTTATTTGTTTCTTAAATTCATTATATGTATAATAAATATATATCTATACAACTATATCTATAGCATCGGCCAGAGTGACGGAGATGTATTATTGCGGCGACGGAGCAACGGAGAACAAAACGACGGCGGCGGCCGAGATGTATTGGTGGTGAACTGGCGGAAGCTTCAAAACGTAGTGGCGGTGGTAAAAGGTGCGAGCATCTTCGGTGGTCCTTCACTTCCACCACCATCTCCGACGTCATCGTTGACACAAGGGTCTTCAGATCCACCACCTCCGATGCCGTTGTTGACACTATGGTCTTCAGATCCACCACCTACGACATCGCTGTTGACACTAATTCTTCAGATCTGTCGATGAAACCTAAAATACAAATCAAAGAAATAATTAAAACACATTGAGAAGGAGAGAGAGAAGGTGACAAACCAAAACAACATAAACTTCTTTAAGTATTGACCTAGAAGCGTTAAATTTTTTGTCAAAACATTTAAATCTAAGTATAATCCATGTGTTTTGCGGTTAGATCTGGAGAAAAAGGAACATAAACTTCTCTTACCAGCGGCGCTACAAGGTAAAGCAACGAAGAAGAAGAGCATTTAGGTTTTAGTTTATTTATTTTAATTACACGTGGCTATAACTTTTTAATTAATGAAATAAAGATATGACATACAGATACTCTACATAATACGTAACGTATATATGACGTGTATCTCTTATAAAGAAAAAATGGGTTTTTCTTGATAAACCAAAGGACAATCTTTGCCATTTTATATTAGTCAATGAGAAAATTCTTTTCTTTTTTTTGATAAAATTTTGGTAATTTGGTCTCATTTTAATGTTATAGTTTTGATATTGAGAGTTTAGGATCTAAAACGTATTAGATTTGATTTTAATTAAGACTTATAAAGAAAATATTTTACACTTATATTTTCATTATTTTAATTAATAGCAGATTGTTACACTTATATTTTCATTATTTTACATTTTTTCATTATCTTTAACTACTTTTTGTGACGATTTCAATTGTGAGAAACATGCCTACAACATGTTGTGTCACAAACTATGTCGTAAAATTTCTACAGATTTAAATTGACACTTTCAATAACTAAATACCACATTTAGTGACATCTTAGCTACAATTTTTTTTCTCAACTTATTAGTCACTAATTAGTAACAATCTGTAGTAATAGTTTCCTACAACTATTCCCGTAACAAAATCCCGTAGCTATATGAACGTTTTTTACTAGTGCATCCACTATGAACAAAAAAAAAATGAGAAAAAGGTAGAGACGAAAAAAAATCTCTGTCATGAAGCACTACGAAATGAGTGGAAGATGCCTTTAAAATCAAAAGTTCAGAGAAACATAGTACAATTTGTCTCCAAACGATGAAGCCACTTGTTGGATGGTCATATTCACACCAATGAGATATCTTTTTACTTTGAAAGCAAATTTGGCCAATGAGATCGCTTGTTTTTTTACGAGTTGTCTGCCCATTTCTTTTATTTCCTCCTTTCTTTTCTTTTGTAGTCAACATATAAGATTAAACTATGGTTGTTTAACTATATGTACCATCGAGCTTATACCATCACTAAACCCTAAAAATAGAGAGTTTAAAAAACATGAGTTTCCTTTGTTTCTAGTGGTCTAGTCGATTTACTACAAATCATGAGAATTAATCCGAGTTTGATATTCGGATTCTCTCTTCTATATATAAAAAAGAAAGGTCATTCTGATTGTTCACTATATCATATTGCTTTATCAGTGGTTATTTTTCACAGACTACTTTTTGTATCTAGTGGTGTCATTAATTATTCCAAATTACTATAATTTTGCTTCTAAACTTTTAACTTAATTTTTTGTAACTAATTAGTAACTAATCATCGCAATATTTTGCTACAAAAAGATAGCGTGACAAATGCCGAAGCTATATCGTCCAATATCTGTAGTGTATACACAATCTTTTGATTGTTTTCTACTGAGAGACGAGTGAAAACAAGATGATATAGAATAAAATAGACCTAATGGAAGACACATTATATATTGAAACAAGTGTAAGAAAAACAATTCTCAAACTAAAAAGAGTATAATCCCTAGATACATATACTTGTCATTGGCGTTACAGATTGAAATCACATACAAAAAAATTCAGAGACCATGCATGGAGAAGTACGAAACCCGCCCTAAACATCATATTAATGGTTTACAATGAAGTTTTACACAGTACTATATGGCATCAAATATACAGGACCGAACATTCCATAAAATAGGACAAAAGATAGAGAACAAAATATCAGAAATACAAAATAACATTAATATAGAGTTAAAATATAATATATTAAAAAAAGAGAGACAGTGCCATTATGCATACAAAAACTACTGATTGAAACTAACTTTTCAAAGTTGCTTTCAAGTCCACCTAAATTGGAGTGATTCAGACAGTGGCAGTATCCGGTGCAAAAGCAAATATGAAAGCCTCTCTAATCACTGATATGATCTGTCATGTTGTTTACTCATCAAGAGGACAAACTTGTAAACAACTTGCATGCATATATCTATTATATATGGATGAATGATTTTGGAATTGCTTCACTTGGTGTAGATAGAGTGGATAAATTTTCCATTACTTCTATTCTTATCATTCTTAATTTATACTTTTGTATAAATGGATTTCTTCTATAACATATTTCATAAAATTTTAAATTCACGGTTGATATAATCATTGTTGTTTTTGAATATTGAGAAATGATAAATAGGTGCAGTCATTTCTAGGCGTACATAACCACAACTTAAATCTTACAGGTACGACCAACATTACTACAACCAAGTTTTACAACACGAAAACATATTCCAACCGATCATCTAATTATTATTGGTATACTGTATTATTAATAATATTTAAATCGATTTATGATTTGAAATACCTCTTTTATCATCTTACTAGAAAAAGAAAAGAAAACAAAAAAAAAGACTCGTGATCTTTTTAGCATCCTGTCAAAATAAAGGGAACGAAATGATGGTAATTAAGTATCTAGTGAAGAATTTTATATTAGCTTGGATTCTGCCCATGTAACATGTTTTCTGGTATTACGTAGTGATTTGAAACCCGCATAATTATAATAAAAAAATTTAAGAAAATATTCAAGAAAATATTGGCTATACAAGAATCAAAGGGTTGTGAATGTTTATATATAGCAAATGGACATCGTACAAGTCTTCCTACTTTTACCAAATTTGAATAAAGTTAGGTTTGCATCTCAACTAAGAACCAACAGGACTTTTATTCAAGTACAAATTACCTCTTGCCAACCCTAAAATTGACCCTACACATGATTCTCAATTCTTATGTAATGTGCTGCGACAACAGCTTTATATACATCTACTTGCACCACTACACATGCACTTCTACATATTTCTATGCATGTATCAATGTCCATTTAGTTGCATACTTCACCCTCTTGTCAGTTCATGATCAGATCGTGTAGCTTCATTAATGTGACAAAACATATCTGCATCTGCATGATAGGATATGATCATAAGTGACTCATGACTCAAGTGGACATGGTTGGCTCTTCCATGTTACGAATCAGGTCGAAATTGAAAGGTGAAGAGATATAAAGTAATATAAAATGCCATGGGTAGATCCACTAATTATCATTTTTTTTTAAGTTGAAAATTCATAAAGTTTTACTCTATGTGATTTTGTGTATATACTTGTGTTCTTTACATGCATCAATTTCAATGCATGATATTATACAAGTTTTGCAGAGAAACTAACAAGCACAACATCAATAAAATTCTAAAAATAACACAAAAATAAGTTTTTTTTCCAAACTTAGCACAACATCAATAAAATTCCAAAATAACACCAATTAATCATTCAAAATTAAATCTTAAATTCAAAAAACTAAACATACCCCTTCAAACTATATTCTAAATGTGAAATTGAGAACCCAAACCTAAAAAAAAAATTATAAAAATTAATTTTAAATATTTTAATGTGTTAAATAGTGCTATTTTGGAAAATTTTGTAATGTGTGCTAAAGTTGTCCATAAAACTTGTTTTAGTGCTATTTTAGGGTATTTCTCTATAATTTATAAGTTTATAACCAAGAATTATTGTTTGTCTATATAACTATAAGTTATGAATTGAAGGTCATGCAAATTATCGTAAAACATATATTTTTACTATTTAAAAGCGTTCATATTGGTTCATAATTCATATCATTAAATCATGATTGAAGAATTTATCGTGTGAAGACTAGAATAATATGTACTTTCAAAAGTGAAACATTATGTGGGATCGTTAGAAAACAATATATACCGTTCGTATTAATTTATAACATATATATATATATATATATATGGAGAGAATGTGTTAGGCAATTGACCATGATCTTCGATGGGGTTTGTGAAACGTTTTACGGTAGAACTTCTTCTCTAGATAGTTGTAGATTTGCTTACTTCTAGGAGAAGATTGCAAACAAAAACCAAAGGTAATATATGGTGATGGAGCTAATACATGTTACGTGAAATTGGTGACTAAGGAAACCCGTTTATATGGCTTCAGTTTTATACTAGCGTCGAGTGACTAAACTTATCGTCTAAAATAGTTATTTACTTACCAAGTTTGTAAACTTTTTTTCTTTGGTAACCATTTACACATACATATCTATCCATACTAGTATTTTTGTAGCAGTTTTTGCTCAAAAATATTTTTTGGAAAGTTTTTACATTGAATGCTATTTAATGCTTATATTCATATCTAAACAAGTTTAGTTAATTTTCTTTATAATCCTTATAACCAAACACAATTAAAATATTTTAAATATTCATATATATAATGTTCTATAATTAATATAGATATTAAGAAGATTTATTTCAGATTTAAAAAATTATTTTCCTATCATCTCTTTTGATTTTAAAATTTAAACGTAGTGAATCATCATATAATACATAAAGTTAATAAAAATGTGTATTTTTCCTGCATATATTGTGATTTGAATTTTTTAAAACAAACATAGATTACTCAATTAATATAAAAAGTGTGTGTTTAACATATATATATAGTAAATATACTGTATATAGTAAATTATAAAATTTTAAGAAGTCTATAATTTATAACTGATGTATCTAAACTTAATAAAAATTTTAAAATTATAAATATTTAAACATATTAAATTTTTAAAATTACACAAACGAGTTATATTACATGACGGGTTATATGACATTACAGGATTGAATTGATAATACTAAAAAGTAAACTATCAGTAATATGATATTTCAATACGGGTTAAAACCTCATTTTAATGTTTTAACAACACCAATATAAAATATGTCGAATCAAACTGATTTAATTAAGATTGTAGTAAACAAAAATTATTGTGCGGTATACCACGATTTATATATTAAATCACTAAAATTAACAAAAGAGTATATTAGCAAAATTAGTATTAAAATAGTATATTAACAAAAAATTAAAAAAAAACTTACCACGCAGTATACCGCGGATCATAATCTAGTATCTCATATTTTCTTAAAACATACATTATATATATATATATATAACTCTATATGAAATATTGTTTTATAGTTAAATTTGTGCATCATGTGATGTTTTTAGTACTAGCTACCCTATAGAGAATGACGCATTAAACTTTCTCTTTTTAAAAATTTGATTCTAAAAATATAATCACATGAAAAAAGGATTTAAAAGAATCCCACTTATTAAATATCGTAATTCTAAAGTATAATTTTGAAAGACAAAACAAAAACAGGGAGTAGGCAAGAAGGGAAAGGTAGGACAAGAGTGTTGATATACGACAGTAACATTAATCTCACAACCTATTCATCAGCACACCTCTATTGTCTCTCTACTCTTGTTATAAGTTTCCTCAACGTGCGAACAACATCATATATTCATATTCCATGCCAAGACATAAATTATTTTGTAACCGAAAGAAAACACTAAAATATAAACGTCGAAATGGTTGCATATATAGTGTAAAAATTCAGTTACTATATATAAAAAAAAAATCAGTTACTAATACAAACAAATATAAAACAAATTACTCAGCCACGCAGAGAAAACTTATGTTCTAATTCTAAGTATATATAATTAGAAGATTCACCGAAACGACGTAAGAATAAACGCCGAAAGGCATACCTAGATAGATTGGTCTACACA
This sequence comes from Camelina sativa, assembly GCF_030686135.1. Lineage (NCBI taxonomy): Eukaryota > Viridiplantae > Streptophyta > Magnoliopsida > Brassicales > Brassicaceae > Camelina > Camelina sativa. Next base: position 14,067,753 of record NC_141893.1, read on the forward strand.
TAGAATAATCATTCTGACATTGCAATAGATATATACACATAATTGGTTATGTTTAGTAAAACAGTGACAGAATTTGGATATGTTTAGTAGAATATTAATATGCAACTGGGAATTAAGTTTAGAAAGGGTGACATCAGATTCATGCATCCATCTCTTTAATGACTTTTTTGTCTTCAAACTTTTTCTCTGGTCTCATTCACATTTACAGTATATTGTTATATATATATATATATACATGGTTTATAAAAATTACTAATTCACTTCGAATTATAGTTAAGCTAACGACACGTAACATTTACTTTGAGAAAGTGAGAGCGTCATTATATTTTCCTGCAGTTGTAATTCAACCAGAAAAATATGTCTTTGGGTTTGAAATTTAAGGAAGAAAAAAGAAAAAAAAATATATAGAGACCCAAAGACCAAATTAGTAGTCACGTAGAAATTTAGTCGAGTGGACCCAACCAAAATTGTAAGTCTTTTTTTGTATATATTCTGCTACGGCCCACCTGCCCAACATAATATCACGTGGACCGACCAAAATAAAACTGTATTTATATTTCTTAGAACGATTTGCGGAAGATTCTTCGCATTGCTTTTTTTTCGTTCAGTGTAAATTTCCTAGCCGATGTGCATGCGACTCCGGTCGTAACCGTATGAGAAAAGGAGAATTGTTATCCGTTATTCGAGTAAGAGTTCAAAGTTTTACAAAATATACTCTCAATATACGTAATAATTCACCCACATATTATTATTGATCAATCTATGTCTATATATACATGACTTTCCGGTGAAAATTTTAACAAAGAATTGTTCCAGTAAAATAAAGATGTTAGTATCGTTCGCTAGCATGTAAAGTTGGTAGATATCTTCGATTTGTCTTCATATATTCAGCAAAACCAACTAGATATATTGTAATAGATACTTTGAGATTAGTACGAGCTTCAAATAAAATCTTTTGACTACCTAGAGAAAGTTCAAGTTTTAGTACATGTACATGCGTGTAATGTTCTTATGCACGGTTTTCAAGTTTAAAAGGTCAAACTGAGATTTTTATTATTTACGACACCACACCTTTGTGACATTTCAGATTTATAGGATACTAGACATGCTATACTTTTTTATATACCATGCTAGATATCATCTCTCTATTCAATCCATCATCACAAGAAAGTATGAAAAGGCTTTCAAATCAACCGAGTTCGTATTTGGGATACTCACACCAAAAACTAAAGAGCTAGAGATATTGAACATCATTATATATATTCAATTAATGACACCAATCGATCTGCAGCTTATCGATTAAAATTAAATTGCATATAGATTCCAATATATTGGTTAGTTCTATCTTATTATGACCATTTTTCGTATATACATGCATTAAGTAGTTTGATTAAGTATATAAATTGTGAAGATGAGAATTAGACATTAAATTTAGAACAATCTTGTCCTGGTTAGATCAAAGAAAAAAATATCGTCTGTATTTTTTAGTCTAGACGATTTGAATCTTCACAAGTTCTGCAGGTGATAGTATCGAGTTTTCTGGAAGTTCTCACGCCCGAATCATCAAGGAATCAACATATCGTCTGTTGCGTGTCGATTTACTGTATGTTTTCATATGTTACATATACTTTTAAATCTGTTAGTTACAAACGAATTAGATACTACAATATTTTCAAGTGAAATAAGTAAAGAAAAATATTTAATAGATTTATGTAAAAGAAACGGACATATTCAATAATGACGTAACCTCACGTGCATGGTCAAAGTGATAAGTTGAGAATCATTTCCCCGATAGTTTTGCTAATACCGTAATTAACCATGCAAACTCTTAGTGATAATTTACTAATTTGTTACGTATTACTTTGTAGACTAATTTCCTCAACTTTAATTAAAATACTAGTTTATTTCGAGGAATAAAATATTTATTATTAATATGATTTACTTTCCTTTGTTTATTATATAAGTAAAAAAGAAACAAAGTATTAAATACAAATATTTCTGAGCTCCCAACCTCAAAGCAAAGTCTATATAAACTCAACTCTCTCTCTCTGCAATTCTCAAAACCTCTCTCAATCTTGTTTTTTTTTATACCTCTTTAAGCTCTCATGGCTTGTTCTTACGTATTAACACCAAACCCAACCAAACTAAATCTCTCCTTTGCACCGTCCGATCTCGACGCTCCTTCTCCGTCCTCCTCCGTTAGTTTCACCAACACTAAACTAGGACGCCGTAGTAAACTCTCGTCAACAAACTCATCAATTTCAGACACTACTACAACTCTAGTAAATTTCCCAAACTACCCTTCTCCGAACCCCATAATTCCCGAGAAGGACACTTCACGTTGGAACCCTCTCCAACGAGCCGCCTCCGCCGCACTCGACTTCGCCGAAACCGCATTGCTGAAACGCGAACGTTCTAAACCTCTCCCTAAAACCGTTGATCCTCGCCATCAGATCTCCGGTAACTACGCTCCGGTGCCGGAACAACCCGTTAAATCATCTCTCTCCGTTGACGGAAAAATCCCTGACTGCATTGACGGCGTTTATCTCCGTAACGGCGCTAATCCACTCTTCGAACCAGTTTCTGGTCATCACCTATTCGACGGTGACGGTATGATTCACGCCGTTAAAATCATTAACGGAGAGGCGTAGTCAATCACCAGCTTGAAGCTTGTGTAAGTAGAAGTTTTGCTTGCTCAGCTGGTTTGTGTTGCATTTTTTTCTGGTGTATTAATATAAAATTGAAAATTTTGTTAATTACATTAATTAGTGACAATAATACTAGTACTTCTCTTCAGTTTTTAATGAACTACTATTCTTAAGGAACTATACGACTAATCAACACATGTGTCATCAATACATTTATTCTTCTAAATGCATAAACCATTTGGACACATGGTTTTGATACGGTATTAGTTTGAACTTTTCAAAATGAATAGTTTGGCCATAAGCTTTTTAGTATTCTGTGTTGTAAGGAAATATCATAACGATAAAGTCTAATGGAGAGGAAAGATACAAAATACTTTCAAAAGCGAGAGTGATTGGTGAATTGATAGTTACTTGGCATTAGGGTCCTTGTTGTCTCGTCGGAACTTACATAACTAGAGGAAAACTGTAAAAACAACCGTAGATCAAACGACTGATGAAATTTGTATTACGGTCGAAAATATTTTAAAATAATAATTTAATAAACATATTAGATTATATATATATATATATATATATATATATACTGTATTAAGGGTGATTTATTGGTCCTTGATCCAAATGTAACACGTGATAACATTATAATGACATCAATGAATTCGATATAATTGTAGGCGTCTTATCGAAACGACTGTCAGATTGCCCTAATCTGCAGATAAACATTTTGGGGGCCGCTATAAAACGATAGTTTACCACACACACACACACACACACAAAAGAAATAATAAGACGTCAAACTCATTGCTTTTGTATTGCATGCGACCAAACTCAAATTATCGTTTTTCTTGCGGGTTTATGTCATGGTCTAATTCAGCTAGGCATATATATTATTTCGAACTACTACAAAATTTTACTTCGCTGCTATAATTAATTGTTGAAAATTGTTTATATCTTGATTTGCTAAAACAAAAAAACGGTTACTGCATCAGTTATTACACGTACCCGGAAAAAAAAACCATTCAAAGAGCCACCATCTATAGCACATATCTAGACTCTAGACCATCATCAAGTCATGGATTCTTGCCATTAGTATTTACAAAATTGAAGATACTATAATTTTTCTTAAACATTACAAAATGAAGATACATATCTCATGGACCCTCAAAACAAAAATCATTAATGAAAACGCAGATTGTTGCAAAAATCACCATAGATATAACGACTTGTCGAGTAAGGCAATCAAAATAGCTGTCTAAAAGCTCAATGCGGGGACAGTTTGTGCCGACCATTTTGTGAGTAAGGACCATAAATAACTCATTGGTCACCTTTTGATTAAAAGATGAACTTTCAATTGTCCCTGTCCAAACTGTTGCTTTGTTTTTTTCTTGTAAACAAAACGATAAATTGTCCTGTTTGTAGGACATCGTTACAAAACATATGTGCTTTTGGAAGTAGGAACGGTTTCTTTTATTTTCGTCTTTTTTTTTTTCGTTTTTGTAATAGCCTCAAATCACTCAATAGCAAAAAGTATTTACACTATATAGAAATAGAGTTGGTGAACATTAAGAAAACAAACAAACTAGATTATACCACGTGTTAGCATATTTATCCCTCGCTAGCATGAATTATGCATAGTAAGATAAATAAGGCTCACCTCCATACTTATAAGAAAAAAGAAAGATACATATCCCCAATGGCTACACAACCAAAATCAACCCTAACTTTTTGTCAAATGCTTTTTCATACCTAAATTTCAATACCCTGCAAATATCAATATAAACTGTGTTAAAATTTAAATATTCTACCTGAACTATATGAAATATTGTCAATTCAACATATATTCGAACGGTGTTAAATTAGAATTTAACGATACTGAGTTAGACGACTTGTAGCGTCCATCTGGCACTGAGATTAATTAAAACAACGTCGTTTTGGTCATTTTTGGTATGTTGTGGTTGCTACAAAATGACCAAAACAACATCATTTTAGTTAGTTCTAGTGCCATATGGATGTCACATATCGTCTAATACAGTTTTGTTAAACTCTTATTTAAAATTATTTGAACAAATATTGAAATTGACAATATTTCATATAATTCAAGTAGAAAATTTGAATTTTAACACCGTTCAGATTGTTATTTGCAGAGTACTAAAATTTAAGTATGAAAAAGCGTTCGGAAAATAGTTGAGATTGATTTTGACCATTTTCTCCATTCTCCAATAGACTATTTTCTTAGTTAATTTTGGTTGGGTGACTAAATGCTAGCGAGGGTAGCTTGAATTCTTTTCTATCGGGTCTGTTTCAGCAAAAAAAATGTAATTAAGGAAGGAACTAAGGAAGCATTCTAAAATATCGGCTGTCAACTGAATGCTCTTTTTTATGTTTTTTTTTTAATCATTTTCCAAGAACAAAACGCCGTCCATGTGACATAAATTGTTATCTTCTTTATTCCTTTTCTTTTTTGTCGACAAAATTATTCATTATCCGATTCATTTGTAATACTAGTATAATTAAGACAGCGACAAATTCGGAAATGCTTAGGAAAATTTGGTTTGCCAAAAATGAATAACTTTTTTTGGTAAATTAGATGATGACGGATATGTAGTATTATTATATAACTCGTAGAGCTTCTCTTGAACTACTTGACTTTCTTAATTTTTTTTGGGTCAAAACTCTTGAAGTATTACTAGATATATTTCTAAACGGAGAGAAAGTAGAAAATCAATTTTAATTGGATAAACTCGTGAAAGATGATGGGAGGGATGGTCACGAAAAAGCAGTACCCTCGATTGATTAATTGAACCACTCATGCAAATGATGCAATAAAGATTTCTCTTTTAGTGAAGAACTTCATAGTTGCGTACGCTTTTCATACTGTGTAAAGTCCCGCTTTTACTGTTTAACTATTTGCCGAGTAAATTTCAATTAAACCACATGTTTGTCTTCGGATCGATGCTGGCATCTAGTCACCCAACCAACATTAAGTTCACAGTTAAACATAATATGGCTCGGAGATTATTTATGTTAAACTTATCCCATCGTTTGTAATTTTTCCATTCAAACAACGTAAATGTAAGAACATGATGATAGGATCATGATCCAATGAATGAAGAAGGCGATCTCATCTTTGCTTGGATTTGAGACATTGAAAATGTCTTTTCCTGCAAGATTCTTAGGGTTCGAATGATAACTGCGGATTTAGTAGTGCGGGACATATAATTTGATAGTGCGGTACAGTTCAACTGCGGTACGTGCGGGATAATGTATTTGCAGGACAAGTGCGGTTACTCCAAAATAAGCGGTACAAAATAATGTTTGATCGGTGAAAACAATTTGCGGTACGGATTTCATATTATTTGTTTAATAGCTAGTATAATTATATATTTTCACTTTTTTTTTACAAAAACGCAAATGACAACGTGTTTTGTGATTGGTGACCAAAGTACTTTTCAGAAAAAAAAAATTTTGAAATCCGCAAATGGTGTGTTACCATTCAACACCTTAGTCAATTAATGTTGAAGGGAAAAAAATAATAATTCGACGGGTGGTCAATTAATTTTATTGTTGTGGTACCATATAACCACTCAAGAAAGCTGTCTTCAAGTTTGTATACTAAATTGATTTACATAGTTACGAATGATCATCATGATATATTGATATTTTGTCTATAGAGAAGTCCTATATTTAACCTCCCAAAAGACGAGATAAGTCCTACAAACTTAAGATTAGGTGAAATAGATACTAAAATTCAGTTATGTACAAATTTTATAGTCACGTAGTATGAACACTAAAAAAAAGCCGCATTTACTCTGTAAGCCAAAGATATCGGGAGATAACACATGACGTCGAAGTGTAGACAGACTCTGTTGTCTCAGACCAACATAGTCCATATTTAGTGGCAGATGTGTCTCTTTTTTTGACTCCTGTCTCGTAAACAATTTTATCGTAAGTAGAGTATATAATACTAGAATACTAAAAAGTCATAATAATGTTCTTTAACCCAAAAGAAAAAGTCATAATGTTTTTAATTAGGGTCGTTGTGTTTAGATAAAAGGTCACAACGGGAGTGTGTTTATATGTTGGTGGCGTCAGCTTCCTCCGTAATTTCATGGACTTGTGAAAGTCACACACTCCCTCCTAAATTACAATTATTTTAGTTTTTTTTTTACTTTTTGTATTAAGAAATAAATTTCGTACGTTGACAAATAAAAATAAAAATAATAATAATAAAGAAATTTAATTTCATTAATTTTAACTTTGTAGTAGTATTACGTTTACTTTGTTTTTTATTTATTTATTTATAAAGATGACTATTATGTTATTTTAGTGACATTTCACGTGAATTGGAGGACAAGATGTATTAGAACTTAAAAGTGATACATGTAATAAAATTCACTGAGAAAAAGCGCTTATAGACAAATCAAATATTAAAATTTTGTTCGATCAGTGTAGTTAGAAGTCAAAACTGTAAAAATTAGTCGGCTATCATCATTATTCATATTAAAATATTGTTCGATCAGTGTAGTTAATTAAGGTTAAAAGAGCTGATAGTTTAAAAAAAAATGATAGTTCACAAAAGATACTTATTATATTTGTCTTAATTTTTCTTTTCTGTTTTTATTTGTATTACGTGGAAAATGATGGAGCAAACACAATACATTGAGCAATGGAATGTCTTATGCATGCACTGCATATATACACAAGACTACATTCATCAATGAGCTCGTAAACAACAGTGAGATTGATCCTGTATTATAATAAATATAAACACAACAGATTTAATACTCCGGGCTGTGGATGCATAGCACGTGTCAGTGAACGTGGCAACAACTTGTTCGACCTCAGGCTCCATAGGGTTTCTTTCTTTGTACCTGGACTAAAGAGGACTATAGGTCTATGTCTATGTAAACGACCCATATACTACTTTGCTTGCCTCTTCGAGCTCCCATTGTGACTCTATAGCATTTAATTTAATAATTATAATACTTAATTAGTCGTTGAACGAAATCTTTGTCTCTATGTAAGTTTAGACGAGAGGACACGTGACACTGGAGAAATTTGCCACGAATCAAGAGGAGAAGCAGCTGATGAATCTAGACTTCCTGTGTCCTGGGAACTTGAGTTTCTCCTGGATCAACACGACACAAAAATGTATAAAATATTCACGGAGAAAAAAAACGCACCAAACAAAAGCTAACAGTGCAGTTATAACATTGTGTTTCTTCTCATTTCGGAATAACCATAAAATGTTCGCATTAAGGTTGATCAACACCATATATAGTGGCATAATTAATTCTAGTATAGATTATTTACATACTATACTACAAATCCGGACCAGTATTGTTCTTTAGATCGAACTCCAAAAGTTAAAACATATCAACTCGATTCAGTAATTTAGGTGTTTTTTTGTTGTTGTGTATAATTTAATATTTTGCACACATGATAAATGATTATTCAACAGTTTTTAGTTTTGTTAAAGTATCCAACAAATTTCGTAGGTCGACAGACTTCTAGACATACGTTGTTGACAGAGAATACTCATTTGTTTGTAAAGCAATATGTCAGAAAATATAACAACAAAAAAATAAAAAATAAAGATACGAAAGATTTTGCGGTTTGGCCCTTGCGAAAAGGTCGGGCTGTAGAGCTATTAGACCATCATTAGTGGAGTAACCCACTATAGTTACTCTCACATTAATTAATTATATAAATAATCATAAATTAAGTAAAGCAACCCTAAAAGAACTTAAGCAAAATCAACCTATTATTAGAGAACTCCAAAAAAGTTACTCAAGGCATATTTTACCTTATTAGTGTTTTACACTTGTTTAATTGGTTAAAATTTGGACCTATACACACTGATTCCTTTGAGTGTAGTTGTTGTTTGGTCAAGCCAAAGTGTAGCTTGATTCTGCCACATTGGCCGGTGATGTTGAGTGAATGTAGACAAACTCTAGGGATTTCCCGGATGGCAATGAGTGCATCCAAGAGGGTAGACCGAACGAATTGCATGATCTCGAGAGCCCCCAGATTGGTCCATATAGATTCTTGATCGAAAGGTTGAGACTTTTCAGAGGTCTAGAAGATTTGTTAATCACAGTTGTTGAGTATCTGTAGTAAGTCCTTCCCTTTGAGACACATGAACCAGTTACCTTCTGAACTATAGCCACTGGACCAGAAGCTGTACAACAAGTAAACAACAGAGTCAAGCCTCTGTTTAAATAGTAACTGGTCTTCGGACCACAGGAGCAGGAACCGCTGCAGGGACACAACCAAAAATCAATTAAGCAAGCTACTTTTGAGGTCCAAACTTCATCTCAAGGACATTGCAATTTCAGACACAAACCTGGAAGAAACTGGTTATAACCGGAATGACCACTGTTGAGACGACGACAAAGAAAATAAAAGACTAGTAGTGTGTAACATTCTTGTCTCCCTTGCTTACTTTTCTCGTAGAGGACGACGACAAAGTAAATAAAAGACCAGCAGTTTTTATCAAAGAGAAATATAATTTCATAAACTTTGCAGATCAAAGTGAAAACAACAATGCTGGCTAAATACCTCATTAGCAAGCCTTTCACCCATTTTATCAACACCATCAAATGTCAACGTTGCACTATTACTCTCGCTACCTGCTTCATCAGTTTCATCAAAATCAAAACAACATTCTTTGGAGTTTGAAGTGAAACAAACCAGAGCAAAAGCAAATGACAGCAACCAAACTGTTTTAACCCGACATTTACATCAAAAGAGCAACCAAATATCTAATTAGGGCTGTTGTTTTAAGTTGTCCTTATCAACTGTTGGTTGCTCAGCAACCTCTTGATTCCCAAATCAAAAGCTACTTCACAACATACACATTCACATAAATCATTGACACCCAACCCAAGTACTTTTTTTAATGTAATTATGAGAGGCGACGACATTGAATCTAATTAAGTCTATACGCCCCTGTTTTGATGTTAGACTTAATTATGAGAGGCGACGACATACAAATAGAATCGGAGAGAAAGATACCCAACATACCTTCGTTTTCTAGAGATGAAGCCGCCAGAGGCTAAGACGGAGGAGGTTTAACGGGGGAACATGATGGTTATATTGATCGAGCATCCAAATCGAGTAGATTATGATCGATACACCGATGAAAGCTTGGAGAAAATTCAGGATCTTGAGAACAGAAGCGAATAAGACATGACAACAATTGTGATTGGAAGCCGATCCGTAAACAAATCGGTGTCAATCACCAAAACCCTCGAGTTTAATCGATTTTTCCGGATTTGAAGTGAATCTATCGCCGATTCACCGTTAACCTCAAGAGAGAAATGAGAAAGGGTCGCGAAAGAGAGAGAAGAAAATGAAAAAAAAAAAAAATTTATATATCCGACAACCAACCAAAATTTGACACGTACCGTTCCTTATGGGTTGCTTCCGCTCCTTCCTGGAGAAGCGATTCTCGCATTTTAGACAATATTATTAGATTTTTTAATTTTTTTTCGGACATAAATAAGAAAGCAACCAACTGAGTAACTCTCAGTAATCATGCTCTTACTGTCTTCTATGAACGAAGAAGAGACACACATATAATACATTTTTATTATGAGCTAGGGTTTCATATATATGCACCAGCGATACGTGTACATTTTAAGGTCATACATATCAACAATCTTACTATAATATAATTTTATAAATCGAATACAAACTCATATATGTGGCGCATGGGATGTGTTCTCGTGGCAGGGAAACTAAATGCGAGGTCTCAAACTCAAAGCGTATCTTCTATAAACCATCTCCCCCTGGTCTCACGTCTATTCCCCATTTCCTTCAAACTTTATATAGCAACGTAAATTCATCTTTCTATATATTTATCATAAAATTTTAGATATTTCTTCCGTTTTGTTATTAGAATTTATATCATACATTATTTATTAATACATTACATAATTTTGTCAACCATAAGTAAAAATAACAATAGCAATTATAAGAATTACTAAATTATTATTTATTATGTAACAACAAAGGGAGTATAAAATATGTATACATATATATTGGTATTAAAGAAAAGTATGTCGACATGCATGTAAACTGAAATTGACCACAAACGTATGTTGATATACATGTAAACCTGAATTGACCATCAATATATTATACTAATCTTTTGTGATCTTTTTCGTGTAGCTAGATTATAGTCAAACAGTCACTTGGTTAATGATGTCAGTTCAAACTTCAGAGATTACATGGTACATTAAAACTTCTAAATTAATATTTATTAATAAAATTTATTTTAAATTATTCAGTATAAAAACTGATAAATCAAAAATATTTCTATAATCTACGTATAAATAAATATATTTTAATATTATATAAATTAATACTATATACAGTATATATACTATATACTGTATTTTTGTTAGATGATCCCTAGTTTTGTTGTATAAATCAAATATTAACTATAGTATTATTGGTTTTGTCCAAAAAAAAAAAACTATAGTGTTATCGGTAACTGTGTCACTAAATCTAGTATTTTCGAGTATATTAGGTGTTTTGAAAATATATGCAATTCTTCATTATTCCTTTCTCATTCGATTAAATTCAGGTATTTTGGATATATTTGGTTAAAGATATTCAAACCGGATTTGTATCATCAGGTATTTTATTACTATCTAATTCTCTGAACCAACTTGAACTCCAAAAATTGCAGACGGAACACGATTCAAAATTCAAAAACACTCACTCGTGTAAGACTTAGCCAAACGCCTGACCTAGAACAAATGTTTTCTTTTGCAAAGCCAGTGACAAAGCTCAAAGTTTTTCCAAGTTAAAAAGGGGTAAAAATTATAAAGTCTTCCTAATTTGGATAAATCTCATCTCACAAGTGAGACCTCATTTTTACGTATACAAAACACGTATAAACCAAAGTGCTCCACATAAGATACTTGGATACTTAAACTTTTTTAATTAGTCAATATTATGTAAATCAGAAACTATATAGATTGTACATTACCGCACAATCTAGAGACGGGCTAACTAATTAATCTGGGAAATTAGTTTCCGCGGCAGTTTGAGGTAAATAGTTTCTATGACGAGTGTTTACACACCAATCCCATAAAGTGAATAGTACAGTAATTAATTAGAAACCTCTCGCATATATACTATGTCTGAATAATTTACCAAAATTGATGTCCCAAAAGTTATTTCTTAGGTAGACTAGTTTAAGATTCATATCATTAAAATATAAAACTGAACAAGTTAATTTAAGTTCTTAACCGGTGGTATACGCGCGTGCGATTTTTTCTCCCAAAACCTCCGCCGCTTGAACTCTAGATCTGCTGTGCGTCTCGCCTCTCCGGTCATCGGCGCTCCTCTCCGTGATCGCGAGAAGGTCCCCGGTTTCCCTGCTATGCGATTAGGTTCTTTCCGGTAGGCGGTTTGACGAGTCTGACACCGGAGCTTTGTGGTTTGGTTCATCGGAGGCTCCATCTGTAGAAGAAAAGGCGTCGGCTTGCCTGAAATTTAACTTTTGACTTAGGCGACTTCACCTCCTCGGCGCATCCTCCGGTTTGTTTTGAAGACGGCAAATCTGATGTTGTGAGGCTCCTCACGGTGCTATTTCGGCGATGGTCTTGCGCTTCGTGGCTGTCGCGTAGCTGCTCAAGCGGCGGTTTGGTTTCTTCTCTGGCGAGTGGTTTGGTGGGGGTGGGGTTTTCTATTAGCTCACCTCTACTTCCTGTTGGCGTGCGGTGGCTCTTCTACAGTGGTGGTCCGACGGTGCTCTGTTTCTCCGTCAGGCGCAGGGATGCTTCGGCTCTCTTCCCCTCCGCGGCTACCACTTGTCTACACCCTCTGTGTCTTTTCTCCCGCCCCGTGTTAGTAGTCGTTGGTTTCCCTGGCTCTTGAGCTTACTCCGGTAAGCTTTGCCTCTGTCGAGTGTTTGCTGCATTAGGCCAGGTTGTTAGTGCTTTGGAATCAACCTCCGGATGTTTCGATCTTCTGCTTCTGTCTTCACTGGGGGTTTTGTGCTAGCTATGTCTGTCATTTGTTGTGGCTTGTCTTATAGGGCCGGCTTCTCTAACTTCTTCAAGTCACATTCGACTTCATTCCTCAGCTCACCTCCCAAGCCAAAGGTGTTGATTGATGATGATGACTGGTGCTTTCCGAGACTTGTTTTGCTTCTGCAGGTAACTTGTGAGTTTCGTTTTGGAGGGAGTTGTTGGCTCTGCTTGATCAAGGGTTTGAGGCTTCCCGGCGTCGCGGTAGCTAGCTGTATCTCCATGCATCTCCTTAACATGTCACACCTGTTTTCGCCTTAGCGCTCAAGTTTATTGCTTCCTTCGCCGCAAATGTCTTCGGCCTTTGTTTCAGCCTCTTCGGATTAGTGTGCCTCTAGTTTCAAGCTTCGAAAAATCTCAAAGTGTTTTCAGTGTTTGATCATGTGAGATGCTGGTGCTAGTATGGCTTTTTGCGGATGTGAAGTTGCTAGGCTCTGTGCTACTGACTCCAAAGGGGGCTTAAGTTGGACTTAGTAGAGTGAGTAAGCATTGCCTGCCTCATTAAGCTCGGTGGTTTCGCAGTCACTTGCTTGTCTCGGGCTACCATTGAACGGACTGCTTCCTTGCTACTCGATCAAACGCTTTGCATCTTTGTCATATTTTTCATTGTTGTTTTGATTTCTAGGCTCTCTTTAGGGATTCGTTTTTATCTTGCATCAAACTGTCTTCTACCATTATCATTATGCTAATGGTTTGAATTTGATGATTTGGTGCAAGAATGTGGTATGCTTCCATGTTTTTTATTCTTTTTTGGCATGGGACTATGTAATAGCTTATGCTTAATTGTGTAACTAAAACTTTCATTGTGAAATGAATATTTACATTCTTATCAAAAAAAAAAAAAAAACTGAACAAGTTGGGTCACATATGACGGGCAAGAAGCAAAGTAACATTAACTTTGAAAGACGTAGCGCGGGAGGCATGTCCTTAATGACAACATGTGATGTGTTTAATGGGCCTTTGGGGGCCCAGAATCTTTTAAAGCTGAATAAACATGTTCACATCATGTCTCAAGATCATACCTCCAAATAATATCATTTTCAGTCGATGCTTCAACACTTTTTTTGGTAGAGATAATAATTACAAATTATTTACCAACTTGCAGAGATTAAAATACCTTTAAATGGTGATGAAGTTAAGATAATCATTTGTAAATAAGTCAATCTTCAAATGATCAAACGAGAAAATAAAAATTTATAGCCTAATTGTATTTAACAGAAATCTTTTTGCCTCTTAACTCCAAAAGAAACTCTTTTCAGTGAAACAAAACAAAAACGAACCACTAACTTACATACAAACAATGGATGGACCGTGATGAAATTTATAGTCTTGAATATTCTTTAATGGATATGTGCGAACACACTGAACTGACTTGTGTTTGATCATCAGAATTGAAGTGTGATAATAACTGACGTGTGTGGGTTTTCATCCGAAATTTAATATATTGTTGTAGTGCGAAAAGAAGAAATCAAGATTAAAGTATCAGATTTGATTGGTAATGTTGAATTTTTGGCAAACCTAGTTTTAATGGTTGCATCTAGTTCGTATTTTACCACAAGTGGTCGTATTTTTTATTTTGGACTTCTCTCTCACAGTCTCACAATGATAGTTTTTTTTTTTGGGTTAAAAACACACACCAACGATAGTTAAAGCATCCGCTTAAGATTGGATTCAACATGATTACCACAAGTCTTTTTGGACGAATGGAAAGTTTGACACTAGAAGATGGTATGATTATCCACAAGTCTCTGCATTATCTTTTTTGGAGGAATAACCAATGGAAATTTGAAATGCTTTGAACTTTCATTAAGGAATGTTTCTATTTGTTTAGGTACTAGCAAGTTGTTTATCGACATAACTTTAAATTCGGAAGATTACTAAAGTTCGAGTTAGTCTTTTGCTTCCATGTTTTAATTTTTTTTTTCATGGGACCAATTACATATGATCTTTAATTTGCAACCTAAACGTTTCATTTTCTAAAACAAAATATATATTAGCTAGCAAACAAAAAAAAGTTATTTATAGCTTGTGGAGTTTACAACTTTCTTCCTCTTTGGAAGATGAATGAGTTTACCTTTTTAGCTAAATTAGGGTAGTTTTAACTAGAGCAACTTTGGTAGATAACCATGGATCCAAAAAAAATTAAGAAAATAACTATGAGTCAGTTTTCTTTAGTAAACGACTCTTTTTATGGTGGGGTAGGGGTAGAGTAGTTACCAAATTAACCTTCTAATTTACAAGTTTTACAAAATCTTAAAGTTCAATATCAGATATATTTTGTGACTGAAGAAATGCAGAGAGATAGTGCTACAATAAGTCATAGTGAGTACCCAAATTAAAGCTGAGGTTACAGTTGGAAAAGATGGTGGTTGTAATTGTTACGGAGGTGTCTATGGTGGTGAGTGAAAGTAATTACATAGGTGGTGATAGGGTTATTTTAAAAAATAGCATGAATCATGTTTAAATTGCATGTAATTATCGTATAAATAGCATGTGATATTACAAAATAGCATTTTTGGTTGGAGTAAATAGAAAAAGCATGTGATATTATCATTCTTTCGAATATATCATGTCATTTATATAAAAAACACTATGAATTACAATAGTTTTCTAAAAAAAACATGATAGATAAACACCGATACATGTAAAAATATTAAAACACATAGTTCCTCTAAAAATGTTTGCCCCGATGTTGGAGGAGATAAAGAGAATGAGAAAAGTAGAGCAGTTGGGAAAAGAGAAAACAAGATGATGGTGATGATATAGGAGATGGTGGTCGGAGGTGATGGTGATGAATTCGGTGGATAAAAGATGATGGAGAAGGCGGTAATTGTTACGGAGATGATGGTGATAAACTTGGCGGAGTAGATTTGTGTTGGTGGTGGTGAGTTTTTTTATGAAGCTTTCGATTAAGAAAAAAAAGGAGAGATGTTTCTGTATTTTGATGAGAGAGAAAGAAGAAGGAAGCAAGAGGAAGAAGAATAAAGATAAACCAAAGGAGAAAGAAAGAGAAAGAAGAGAGAAGGAGACGGGAGGAGAGCAACGTAATTTTAAGTTGCATAGGGGACACACAAACATGGGTGATAGTTATTTTATGAATTATTTCTAAAAGTATAGTCATCTAGTATATATACTCTTTTCGTTACCAAAGAGTTGAAACAATTGTGATGCCCTTATATTTTTTTCATTTTAAGGTTGGTAAATCATATACATAAAAGTAAGGTTTTGATCTCTCCTTAGTGGTTGATTTTTATTTAATGCTTTCTAATTTTTTTATTAACTTTCTAATTTTTGATTGTTTTAAACAATATTTATGAATTATTTCTAAAAGTATAGTCATCTAGTATATATACTCTTTTCGTTACCAAAGAGTTGAAACAATTGTGATGCCCTTATATTTTTTTCATTTTAAGGTTGGTAAATCATATACATAAAAGTAAGGTTTTGATCTCTCTTTAGTGGTTGATTTTTATTTAATGCTTTCTAATTTTTTTATTAACTTTCTAATTTTTGATTGTTTTAAACAATATTTAAGACCAATTAATACAATACATTTACCTCACACATTAAAATAAAATTATAACTGAAAATAAAATCTCCTCCTCTCCCACCAATATCAAATGTTGTTATATCTTATATGTGTTGTAAGAGTTTGATTATATATTTTAATTTAGAAAGTATTATATATATTTAACATGGTTTACAATTTTTATTTTATTTATATAAAAAAGAAAATGTTTCTTTTATATTTCTTTCTTTTCTAATCTATTCATATTTATTTTTTAAATTTCCATAGTTAAATTTAAATGCACATATGTTGGTTTTAACAAAAAAAAAGTCAAGTTTATTTGAGAATTAGATATTCCTATTCATTTCATTAGTCCATTTGACATTTCATTTTAAAAATTTAATATTTATTTTTAATTAAACAACACATTTTATTATATACATTAATGCATACTTTAAATTCATTTTTTACTACTAAATTATAACTGAAATTACATAAATTGTGAATTGACTTTTTCTCCTCCATTCATTTTCATTTAAACACTCTATTAATTATAATTGTAACTTCTCTAATTTAATTATTTTAGAAATGTAACTTCCATCACTTTTTATCCTATAAATAACTATTCTCACATCCTCCTCCACCATATCCAAAATCCTAAATATTTTCTTTGTTTTTTTAGAATATTCTTGCATACCCAAATAAGAGTTTGATTATATTTTTTGTTTACTATATATTTTACATTGTTTTGAATTTTATTGTTTCTTTGTTTTATATACTTCTCATTTTCTTCTTTGTTTTCTTATATTATTTTATTTAGAATACATATGTATTCTTATATGTATAATATTTTTTTGATGACCATAATAATATTTTGGTTATAACTATCTCATAATAAGGGAATCAAGCGAATTAAGATGTTTGATTAGTTCTTACAAATTCATGTATATTTATTTTATTCTTAAAATTTGAAATGTTCTCATGAAGGAAATTTTTGTAGTATAATTCTCAAATCAATTTTTTTTACCTCTCTCTTACCTCCAACAAAATTTTAATATATATATATATATATATATATTTTAGAATACTCATCATTATATTTCGTATATGATTCAACATATAATTATATAAAATTCATAATTTTGAAATTTAATTCAAATATGCACTTTAAAGATTTTGCTATATAAAAAAGCAATTTGATATTTATTTTCTTTCTAGCTATTACTACAAGGATGAAAAATTGAAACTAAGCCTAGCAATATAACTTAAATTAAGGGGAATATAAAAAAATTGTAATATAATTATCAAATCAAGTTTTCTTAACTCTCACTTACATCCAACAATTGTAATACATTTATTTTAGAATAATAATCATTATATTCAGTTTGTGATTCTACATATAATGATATAAAAATCACTATTTTTTTGTTTAATTCAAATATAAATATTTTTCTATATAAAAAACAAATTGATTTTTTATTTTCTATCTAGCTTTTAATTACAACAATTAAAAATTATAACTAAACCTAGCAATATATCTTAATTTAAGATTCTTAAGGGGAATATAAAAAAGTTTTTTTATCTTATTTTAAAACTTTGAATGCACTTCATATGATTTTATAGAAAAATATGTATTTTTTACTTTCAAAATAGTTTAGCTTTTAATTATTAAATACTTTAGGTTATGTGTTAGTTTATATGAAAAACTTAAATTATATATTTGAGTCACATAGTAAAATTTCGTTTTTATTATTAATAATATTTTATTACCTCAAATGCTTAAAAATACTAATGAAAATTATTATCAAAGTTGAACAATAAAAAATAAATAACTTTAAGAGATATGTATAATGTATGTATGATTATATTTAAATAAGTTATATATTTTGATATTGTATGATTTGAATAAATAAAAGTGTCAAAAATGTTAATGACATTTAAATTAATTTGTTAAGTTTTTTATATGATTATTAAATAAATTTAAATTAATTAATACATTCTGTTATACAATAATCCACGCATTTGCGCGAGATATTATCTAGTGGTAAATATAATGGAAGAGGCAATCTTAAACATTTGTAAGAAAAAATAACGTATATTTATATATACATTTTTGGAGATATTTATCAAATAAATTCTAGAGTTGGAACATATTTACAATCATGCCATTGACATTAAATATTTATTAATTTATAATTTACTATTTATTAAATTATGATAAGGTTTCCAATTTTTGTAAACAGTTATTCCCCAATAATCGCAACTTTCCAGAAAAATCGGAACTACTACTATTTACATTAAATAGTAATTTGATAATAAATTGAATAAATATAACATTCCCTAAACTTGAAAAAAAAACCTAATCAAAGTAATAATGCGTGATTCCTAGCATATTCTTAATAAAATCTGTGTTCCGTGACCCGCCAAACATAGCGGGTTTGGACTATAGAACCAACACTAAAACTATTAGTTTATTTCATATACTATATATACTATAGATTTGTAATCATAGTTTGGAAAATTAATTTATAAATGATTTAGTATATGAACTACAAAATACTACACATACTATAACATATTCTTAATATTCCCAAAAAAAAAATTATACAAATAAAAATATACACTAACATACCATATAGGCATACATATCTGTTTAATTTTAGAAAACAAATCTAAAATTTTATATTCTATCCAATAACAAATATGATGTAATTAATTAGGTTATAAACGGTATAAAATGTAAGAAGAAGAAAAAACATTTTAAACGAAATTAATTAGACAAAAGTTAATTAATTAGGAATTTGAAAACTAAATAAATTAAAAATTATTATTTAAAATATAATAATTTAGAATTTAATCCCGCGGGTGAAAACCTAGTATAATGGAAGAGGCATGCAATCTTGTACCTATACAACGATGATAACTTTACAACCTAGATTTTTTTTTTGTATTAATGAAAATAGGGATGCTTGCAAACGTAGACCCCTAACTTGAGTCAATTGCAATGTTAGACCCTTCTTTTTCTCTCTCCAACATTTGCCACTTTCTTCCTCTTAAATCCTTGTCCATTTCTTGTATTCACAAAAATGCCATTATTTCTGATTTATTTAAATTTCTTGTGAAAATGTTTATTACATCCATATCCTTATCTTCTTCTTTTATTTACGGTTGTGCCACCGCTATCAATTTCCCAACAACCATGAACAACCAAATTTGAAGCTCTTAAAGCTTCAACAACCTGAATTTGTAAGCTTAAATAACACCCAATGCTATGAGAACTTCATTTTCTTACATCTCCTCTCCATTTTAATCCAAGAAAATTTACAAGTGCATTCATCTTGTTATATGTCATGATTCTTGGATAGTGATTAAATTGGTGTTGGGTTTCTTCCGTGGTGACTAAAGACAACGTCCTCGGTGCTTGAAATTGCGAAACAACCACCGATAAGGTTATTTTCTGGTAGATTTTGTGATTTTCCTTGATTTTTTTTGCGAAATTAGATTTCATTTGTTAGTCTAACCGTCATAATATCATGTAAAGTCTACTATGTGGTTAATTTTGCAATTAAAAATTTATCGAATTTCGAGTCCGTATACTGAAATTTCAGTCTCCTTAATTTTATTTAAAAACAAGAAAATATGGTTCATACTGCATTATAATATTTCTGTTGGATACTTCGTTTGCAGTCTACTAAGGTGTATTTTTGCAATTGACCAAATTCTTGACTTTTTAGTTATGACTGCCGGACGAAGTCTTCTTCCGATAATAAAAGAATAGACTTCTATAGTGGCTATTTTTGGATTTGACCAAAATATAAAAACATTGACCGTAATATTATTGATATAAAATTAATTAGTTGACTGCAAAAGAAGTCTACTAGTTAAAAAATTAAAATGTTGGTCAACCCCAAAAATGACCACGACATACTGCAAACGAAGTCAACATTCCTGGAGACTTCGTACGTAGTCTACTTGACGAAATTCAAACTTGGTCAATTGCAAAACTAACCACAACAAAGTTTAGTTTTTCTAGTTGACGGATAGATGAAGTCTACTTATCAGCTAGAAGTCTACTACCAAGTCAATGGTTTGGTCAATTGCAAAAATAACCAGAGTTGACTGTAATCGAAGTTAACTTGTTGAAACTTCCTAAGAAGTCTACTCTGTTCTATGTTTTGAATTGCAAAACTGACCAAAAATTAACAAAGGAAAGACAACAAAAGAAGTTAACTATCCTAGTAGACTTCATCCGGTGTCTACTTTATTAAATTGTAATTGCAAAAATAGACCACACAAAATAGACTTCAAGGGAAGTATCTTCATAGAGGCTAGTTTATATCTAAAATGTTGACATCAACAGGAAGTCGTCATAATTTGAAAACCAATTTATTGCAAATTGGTGAATAATTTTTAAGATTTTCTTGTTACCCTGTATTCTTTGATATATGTTATGTACTAGCCTCTATATGTTTTTGAAATGATTATATATTATACATATGGAGAAATCAAGTTTTTGGTTTTCTTAGGCAGTTAGGTCATTAACTTAGACTTAATTTGGAAGTCAACGTGTTGGAGTTCTGTGTGAAGTCTGTATTGATAACAAGAAAAATAATCTCAGTTTTAGAAAACCAATTCCGGTTTATTTGAAACAGTACCAGAAAAATATAAAGAAACCGACTTCTCTGGCAGACTTCTTTACCAACTAACGTCAAATCAATTAAATCAATTTAAACCTTGTAATGATTATGTCGACGACTTCTCTGGCAGACTTCTGCACGAGAAACTGAACCGTCTGCAAGTCAATCAAATTAATTTAATATTTGTAATAATTATGCTGAAGACTTATCCGAAAGACTTCTTCAAAGAATGTAGAATTCTATAAGTATGAAATGAAGTGATACAGAAACTTTCTAAGAATTACCCAACCGTGAATGAGTTCAGTCTCCAATACGTCTCCAATACTACAATGAAGTGTATTCTTAGCTATTAATTGTTACACTAATTTTTATTGAAATTAAAAATTTCTAGAATTTTTTTTCAGTTTTTCTATATCAATCTTGGTTAGTATTTTTTAGAAGATCACACTACAAAAAATATAGGCTTTGTTAGCACTAAAAAACTGTTATCATACGTCATTGATAGCGAATTATCAAACGCTATCTTTGCTCCAGCTATAATAGGTCACCCCATACAATAACACTTTTTTGTATGCTATCGTAAGTTGTTTTATTAGAGCGTTAATTCGAATGCCTTAATATATTTTCTTGTAGCACATGTTTAATGCTGTTCTATGTAGTGTCATAACACTATTATTTGGCTATATGAATATTTAATTCGATTTGTATAATTTCTTCTATTGAATTTTGTTTTCCAAAATTTATTTAATTGGATTTACATATAAAAATACATAAAATTATTATTACATTAACCAAACACATCTTATTACATAACATTCCCAAGTACAATAATGGCCGACAAAAAAAAAAACACTAATCAAGAAAACAAGAAGTAACTCTTACACAAGAACTTAACCATTCAAAAAAGACTTCTTCCATTCGTTTCCCAATCCCATTCCAAGTGCATATCAGCATATAGCTCGACCTAGTTGTGTTGCTAAATATACCTCTGCATAAGTCAACGAAACAAGAAAATCACTATACCATCACAAAAGATTGGTTGATAAAAGTCCAATTACATATTACATTAACAAACGAATCCAGCATTTTGTATAGAGTTTACAAGTATACACAAGCTCATCATCAAGGTAAGATCCAAACATATCATTTATGCATACTCACCGCTAAGTGATTCTTCAACACCCTTTGACTTCAGCTCCTGCTTTCTCAACGACTCCAGGCACATGAAAGTGATATTAACCTTTAGTCCCTTCCCTGTAAAAAAACAGAACACATGTAAGTAAGAAAAAAACTTGTATATGAAATTAAATCAAAATGCAGTAGCAAACAAGAGAAACCAAATGGTGATGGTGAACATGGCTAATGATTTTGACCTATGTCTTAACCTAACGGTCCCCTAGTCCTCTACCCACCTTAAGCTACTTAACAGCAATGCGGCTATTGATTAAAACCCTCCTTCGCCGAGTATGTATCGCTTAAATTCTTCAGTTATGTCCATTAGCTCTTCATAGGTGAATAGCCTCTGAACACTGTCCACCACAGCTGAATCTGAGACAAAGAAAAAAACTAACACAACTTAACTACAAACCAAAAATCTGAATATATAGCCAATCAGATTTCATAATCAATAGATAAACATATCAATTCCATATGCAGAACTTAAATTAAGGTTTACTAAAATAAAGTATCACGAAACAAAAATAAAAAGAAGCAAACCTTGGGATTGTGTTTAGCATTCCTCGCCTGCAAAGCAATGGCTTTAAGATCAAGCTTGCTGGAAATATATACAAGAGACACATAAGAGAACTCATTGAAGAGTAGGAACAATCCCAAAAGGATGCTTAGTAAGGTCAACTGATCAAAGGTCAATAACGAATAATAATAATCAGAACATCAAAAATTCCTGAACCAAGAACAAGAAGAAACCTGTTCACCAGCCTCAACAATGGCAAGTAGATCTGCACAACATCAAAAATTAGATCTTTTTAATTAAAATCCAGAAACTGCATAACCAAAACCAAAAATGAATCTAAGTGAATAATGGATAAAATTTACCTCGTTTATAGCAGAGTCTGCTTTTAGTGGAATCGAGTATTTTGAGAGACACTACATCAGCTGCGGTAATACCGTCGGCGGCGTCAATATCATTATCGACATCGTCGTTCAAATTCCACCAGATTTGGCTCTGATCTAGCCGCCGCCACAATCTTCAGATCTGTCAAAATAATAAGCCACCCACACATTAATACACTGATTAACGAGAAACAAACAACAAAGTATCAAAAAGAGAGACATATGAGAAGACAAAGAAAAGAAGAAGACATTACCGTTTAAAACTCGAGATTAGGGTTTGGACAGTTAAAAGGTCGATCTCATGTTTGACAGAGAGAAGAGCTGTAAATGACGAAGATGAAGAAGAAAGGTGATTATGATGATGATTTGATGAGAGACAGATTTGATGATTTGATGATGATGATGAGTTGATGATGATTTGATGACGAAGATGAAGAAGAAAGGTGATTATGATGATGATTTGATGAGAGACAGATTTTTTCTAGAATCGCTTATCGAGAGAGAGAGGGGCAGAACGTGGAAGAGGAAGAAATAAAGTTATTAGGGTTAGGGTTAGCGAAAATTAGGTATATATAACTCGGTTAATTAAAACCGATCGGTTATATGCTCTGCCAAACCGAACCGAACCGGAAACCGAATTACCAAATTAATTTCGCCGATCGGTTTGTTGATCCTCTCACAGATGCTGCCAAAAAATCGAATATCTCGGTTTAATCGGTTTGGTTTTCTCGGTTCTGACCGAACGCCCAGGATTATTAATAGTTGATGACATAACAAAGTCAACCACCAATAGTCTACAAAGAAGTCTACTTAATCAAACCCTAAATCAAATAATTTTAATCTAATCAGTCTTTCATCCCTTAATTTGACTTGTTTATATGTAAATTTATTTTATTCTATTGCAGGAAGTCTATGTGGTTATTATTTGGTCAATAGGTTTATCAAATTATTTTTTATAATTTCTTTAATTAAAATTTAAACTATAATTAAAGAGTAGACATAATTTTATGTCTTCTAGTTGACGTCAATTGGAATCTCCCTTAAATGAATCTATTGCAGATTTCTTCCGGGTTACATCTGTCATTTCGGCTTCTGTTTTTTTTTTTATCGTAAGGGAGTCAACTGTAATTTCAGCATCTTTAGTGGTTATGTTTCTCGAAAATCGAAGATGGAATTTACGATTTCATTCAAATGCAATTAAAGGTACAAAAATGCAATTGTTCCATGAAAATTTGAAACTATTAAACATTTTTGAAAGGATTATTTTCATTTATCCTCTTTTTTCAATACAAACACAAATAAACGCTTAAAATTCAGTTGAAGTAATATTTACTTAAAAAAATCAATAAACATATTTTTGACTGCTCGTGGAAAAAGTTAATATTAAGGTAACTTCAAGATACGTGTTCTTTTGTTTGATATTACGATCAAATAAATCCGATAAAACAAAAGAAAGGAGATAAAGAGATGGTGGCAGCTTTCTTTATTCACTGATCCGTGATTGAGTGCAAAGACAAATTATAATAATAACAGTTTTTTTGTCGTAAATAATAATGACAAAAAACAAAGTTAAAATAATGATTAAATTCACTATTAAGTCAACTCCAATGGCTTCCCCACCACCGCACGTTCGTCTCTCTGTCCACTCATTGACTCCATCCATCTCACCACCTTTTTCTCCTCTTATCGTACGCCTTTTTTTTCTTTCTTTTTACACATTTCGTGATGGTGTGCTAACTTACTTTTACTTTCCACCTCATCTCATTAACGTGCGCCATCTTTTTCATATCATTACCCTATAATTATTTTCCCAAATCATTCTTTCTTTTTGCCAACTTGCTAATGTAACTTTTTTATTTTTTTTTGGTGTGTGGTTGTCCTTATCACAAAGTGTCAATGACATCACACTTTTTTCCTCCCGTCAAATACAACTTTTATAATAATTTTTTATAGCAAATACATATTTTCTAATTTAGAAATTATATTTATTTCCCTTATCAAAAAAGTCAACTACATTTTACATGAGAAGTTAACAAACTTAAACTGTATTTAATTTGTTGTCAACTAATTTGAAAATTACAACCATGGTCATATATAAAACAAAGAAAACTGTAAATTAAAATGTCTTATCATCAAAATTACACCAAAAACCAAAACTAATTTGACATTATGTTTATACACGTGGCAGCTGGATTTTATGTTAAAATAAGTCGTCGGTGGGCCCGGCCCAATACAAACAGTTAGAAAAGATGCCAAATAGTCTGAGCTGATAATGAACGAAACGTCAGCGTTTTTAAGACCGAATCCAATTCTCTATCTGTGTGTGTATATATATATTAATGTAAAAAGATTATATACGTGTGGTTTTGTGTTTGAAAACACATACACACATGTTCTTCGTTGCTGCTTCGTTGGGTTAAAACACTTTTTTGTTTTTCTTGCTTTTGCAAAAGTCAAAGCTACCAGAAAGAAAAAAATAAATAAACAAGGTTTGTTCCTTTGTTCGATTCTTTTCTTTTAGTTCTTTTCGTTCTTGTTTCTCAGATCTGTATGTTCTTGATTTGTTTCTATATATGTGTTTGTTTGCGTTTTGAATTACTGGAAATTTACCAACTCTGTTTATGTTTCTTGACTCTTTATCTCTTCTCTTTAGTTTATGATTATTCTCTAGATTTGAAAACATTTCTTGATATTTTGTCTCTATCTTTGATCAGTGACTAGATATTGAAACAGGATTGTTTGTTTCTAATATGTTTTCTTCGATCCAAATTCAGCCAATAAAGATGATTTAGGAGAATTTGTCAAGATTCTGTGATCTACTTATAAATAAACCAAAGAGTACTGTAGAAACATGAACATAATGATGTAATAATTTTCTATCTTTAGATGAAGTTACTAAGTGGTAATTTTACTTTCAGCAAAATGGAGAATCTACCTCCTGGTTACCGTCCCAATGTTGGTGTTTGTCTAATCAACTCGGATAATCTGGTAAACATTTCATCATTTATTTAAGCTCCTCTGATTAATTACTTTTTTTTGTCACTTGTATTAGTAACTGAGTTGATTGACCACAATTCTGATTCACAGATATTTGTAGCTTCGAGATTGAATGTTCCTGGAGCATGGCAGATGCCACAGGTGTGTGTTGCTGATCACTCTCTTTGAATTTTTGCTAATTTTTTTTGCCCTTTGTGTTAATCTAAAATATTCATGGTGTTATACTTTTGTTGCTTAGAGAAAATGTAGATGATCAACAATTTGATATAGAATCTTGAAAATATGTTACTAGATCGACGAACTGAAACTGTTATCTCTGC
The DNA here is from genome assembly GCF_030686135.1 of Camelina sativa. NCBI lineage: Eukaryota > Viridiplantae > Streptophyta > Magnoliopsida > Brassicales > Brassicaceae > Camelina > Camelina sativa. Next base: position 14,093,979 of record NC_141893.1, read on the forward strand.
TTTGTGGTTATGGTGAAACCTTGAGTATTCTGAGTTTTAAAAGGTCACTAAACCGAGGATATTAATTACAGGGAGGCATTGAAGATGGGGAGGATCCAATGTCAGCAGCCATGAGAGAGTTACAAGAAGAAACTGGGGTTGTTTCAGCTGAAATCGTCTCTGAGGTCGCTTTTTCAAACGCTTGATACAATGCTAGAACCAATATGAATCAGAGAATTTACAAATTTTTTTGTTCTTCAATGTCTTAAACAGGTCCCAAATTGGTTGACATATGATTTCCCACCTGCAGTAAAAGCAAAGGTTAACCGACTCTGGGGTGGTGAATGGCATGGTCAAGCACAGAAATGGTAAGTCTTCGATACTGCCTAGTTTCTCCAAAGAAGAGAATGTGGCTCATTGTTCTGAAACTTAATGAATTCCCACACAGGTTTTTAGTGAGACTGAGAAACGATGAGGACGAAAGAGAGATCAATCTAGCAAACAACGAAGCGGATTCAGAGTTTGCGGAGTGGAAATGGGCGAAACCGGAAGAAGTGGTAGAGCAAGCAGTGGATTACAAAAGGCCAACCTACGAAGAAGTCATCAAGACTTTTGGTTCCTTCTTGAACGATACAGGAAGAGCTGCTAAATGTAAATCAGCCAAGTGGTAATATATAAGAAACACAACATCAATGTTTGTCTTTTTATAATTTTTGTAACTGTTGTTTTATCTTTCTTTGGAGGGTTCTTTTTAGTAGAACCCTCTAGGGGTTTCTCTAGGGGTTTCTTTTACTTTTCATTTTTGTAAATTGGTTGGTTATTGGTACTAGAAGGTTTTGGTTTTTTCTTTTTTTAACATGGGGTCATTGTAATAAAATCTTTGTTTGGATTCACAGAGAAATGACTTGTGTATGTGTTTATATAACTAAGTGTAAAGAGAATTCTAATGTTTTTAAATTTTGTAGTAGTTACTAGTTAGCACCATGAATATAAAGCTCTTTGTTTGGAATCTAATAAGTGTAAAGAAAAATTCTAAAGGTTTAACATAACAAAAGTGGGAGGTAAATTAACAACCAAAGGTCCAAAACATTCTGAGTTACAAAACAAATATTTCAATACACAACAAAGGAGATAAAACTTCAACAAAACCAATTCCACTTAAACAAATTCTTTAAAAAGCTAAACTAAAGAGAAAGACAGAGAGGTAAATGATAAATAATGGTTCACCGGATTAGTATGAATTCACTGGCAAAGCTGCTCAACAGCGGTCACGATCTGAGCTGGTTGAACCACGGTCCACTCCTCTAATGTACCAGCGTAAGGTGTAGGAACGTCCTGAGAAGACAAACACATCACCGGAGCATCTAAATAGTCATGAAAGTTCTCGTTGATGGCAGCTGTAAGACTTGCTCCAATCCCGCCGGTTCTCATACACTCCTCCACGATCAAAACCCGGTGTGTTTTCTTTACTGAGTTTCCGATAGTGTGGAGGTCGAATGGTTTTAGCGACCTGATGTCGATAACCTCAGGGTCATACCCTTTGTTCACCAGAGTTTTTGCTGCCTGCATCACATGGTACCTCATCCGCGAGTAAGTGAGGATGGTAATGTGTTCCCCTGGTCTGACCATCTCAGCTTCTTCAAGGTTACAGATGTAGTCTTCGTCTGGGATTTTCTCTTTGAGATTGTAAAGCAGAACGTGTTCGAAAAGAATCACAGGGTTCTCGCTTCTTATGGCGGCTTTCATCAAGCCTTTGGCATTGTAGGGAGTCGAGCAAGCAACCATCTGGATCCCAGGGATGGACTGGAAGTAAGATTCTAACCGCTGTGAATGCTCAGCACCAAGCTGGCGTCCCACTCCACCAGGCCCACGGATGACAACAGGAATCTTGAACTGACCACCGGATGTGTAGTGAAGCATTCCACAGTTGTTGGAGATTTGGTTGAAGGCGAGGAGGAGGAAACCCATGTTCATACCTTCAATGACAGGTCTTAGACCAGTCATAGCGGCTCCAATGGCCATACCTGTGAATGCATTTTCACAAATAGGAGTATCGAGAACCCTGAGGTCGCCAAATTTATCAGCAAGACCTTTGGTAACCTTGTAGGAGCCACCGTAATGGCCTACATCTTCACCCATAACACATACATTTGCATCTCTGTCCATCTCCTCTTCCAAACCTTCCTGGAGAGCCTCGAAAAGCAATAGTTCATGTCTGCAAGTTCATATTTATGAAAGGCATCCGTTATACTCGTGTTGTGACTTAAAGGACATCAACATGACAATGAATACATCAAAGATACAAGAAACAATCAAGGATTACTTTATGTGAAAATAGAAACAACACAGATCCCAAACGGAAACAATAACGATAGAAAAGAAAAGAGCACATGATTTATGGAAAGTCTCATGAATTGTGAACGTAACGCAAGCCAAACCAATTGCAGAATACACGTTAATGTTATTGTTGGTAAACTGAAATGTTCTGAGGAGATTAGCATGTGTTCATGGGAAATAAACTGAATGGTTCACTCTAAAAATCCAGCATGATAACGAAAACTAAAGGCTTCAATAGGAAGATTAGGAAGCAAAGACATGCAACACATTCAGCTTTTGCAATCACTATCAATTATAGATTTCAAAATAGCATCTCTAGAGACCTATATAGCTATATCTCGTTCTTTTCTAAATCACCACACTCAATAGCATTAACATGTAACAAAAATAAGGTACACTCTCTCATAATTCATAAGTATTGGCGCACTATATGTTTTCAAAACAATAAGGCATTGATGAGATCTAATCCGAGAAAAAAACAAACCCAGTGCTCGCAGATGTCTCCGCCTCCTTCGTCTACAAAAAGAACAAAATCTGTAAATCGTTACAGATTCAAAAAACGTAAAATACAAAATCGAAAGACGAAATGCATTACCACAACAGCAGCAGCATTGGGAATCAATTTCTGAGAGTGACGAACTGTGAGAGAAGAACCAAAGCTCTTCTTCTTACTCGCTTCAGATCCAGCCACTATATATCTCTGGCTCCTCACTACCATCACCAACAATATATAATTAATCAAAAACTACTTTAAGATCTCTCTCACAAAAAAAAAAAAAAAAAAAAAAAAACAATTCAGATCGAACCTGAAAGATTTGTGAGTTTCTTGGAATCGACGGGATTAAACGTAGATAACGCCGTAGCAGCTCCAGCTCCATGAATGATCGAAGACATTTTTTTTATTTGCACAATTTTTTTGAAAACAGTTAAAAAAAGCTATACAAAGTGTGCTTGTTTATAAACAGAGATGGCGATACCAAACACTGACCCGACGGAGAAATCGAAGAATTACAACAAAAAAAGGTTGTGAAATCGAATTGCTTTTGATTTTGATTTAAAAAAATAAAAAAAAAAATTCGAATTATTATTATTTTGTGCAATCAAATCCACATGTTTTACATTGTTTTCATCGCCTGATCTTATGTAACATCTCTATTGTAGAATAACCAATATAAAAATGACGCGTGTGTGATTTGCGAATGTTGTGACACGTGTGTGTATTTAGTTTGACGATCATTATAGTACTCGATGAACAAGCTTGCAGTGTAATAATACTTGGTTTGCTGAACCACCCCGGACCAACCGAATTTTACATACTCAAGCTTTTTAGATTTCGTGTATATATTTAGGAGACGATGGTGGGCATCATAAATGAACCGGCCCAATAATAAAACAGTTTGATTAGTAGTACACCTAGGAGGCTAGGAGTCACAAAACCCGTCACATATCAAACTGACGACATTCAGGTTTTTATCATCGACCTAAATAAAAGACCATACTAGGTTTATTTATTGATGATCATATGGTACAAAGCAAACCAGCTTCGAAAAGAGGTTGCAACCAAACAGGAAATACATATTCGATACTTAGAGCATAAAAGAGTAACATGGATAGCTAGTTTTACAGCTGCATATATCGTTCTATACTTCTATATATGTTAGAGAGTCTGTTTTACTTTTGTTATTTTATTCTTCTTTATTTAATCGTTAACTTGAAATTAAATTCAAAAAAAAACTAAACAAACGTCAGAAGAATTATTAAGCACAAAACCTAACTTGAAAAAGAACCTAAAATAAACATAACTAGTCAAGTTTGACAAAGGAAAGCCTCATGATTAAGTAAGAGACAGTAATAAGCTACGAATATTTTAAAGACAAAAAGAAAATACTCACTATTATTTTGCTTATCAATGTGACTCGTCTTCATGTATTTATATACACTAGAGGCCTGGCAATATGAGCGAGGTAAGAGATAAGGTTGAAGCTATTGATGACTGAGTTGAGCCTTACGGGTCTTTAGGTTTTGGTTGTGTCTTCGGCGAAAAATCAATAGCCATCAATATCATGCATGTTTCGGTTTATAATTGGTTCAAAAATATAACATTGAAAACGAACAATATCACATGCATGCCTCTAAATCATATTCGAATGCAATACAAATATGCGGTTTGGTAATTGGTATCGTCCACTCACCGCAAAGATTATTTATAATCATAATAATAATGATTTTTTTTTCCACAACACAATTAATCAAAACTTCGCTTCGAGTAATGACATTTTTCTTTAATTAACTTAATATTTAATCAAATAGCAATGGACGAAATTATAATACTCAGATTCCTCTGTTTTCGAAAGGCTTAATGACAGTGTCAATCTTCAATTACTGTTTTGTTAATACTTTTTTCCTCTGTTTTCGAAAGGCTTAATGACATCAGCATGACATCTTTTAATTGAATATGCGCATGGAAATTTAGAGGTAGAGCAAGAAATGTGCTATTTGTGATGATGGATAGATGAAAGAAAAATGCAGCATCATGGATTTGCGTAAGTGTAAATGGAAACAACTCAAATCCTTAACGGAAACCATAAGGATAGAAATGAAATGAGCAAATAATTAGATGGAAAGAGTTGCATGAATTGTGTATGTAACACAACTACACAAGCCCCGTCAATTGCAGAATATATATGTTTAGAAAAAAAAAACAAAAAAAAAAGTTTTGTGTTCGAGGGAGATTATCATGTGAACGTTCATGGGAAGGAACTAAATGGGTTTAACCAAAACATCAAGCATCATAATCACAACTTAAGGCATCAATAGGAAGATAACTGGAAGCAAAGACATGCATGCTACAATACATTCAGCCTTTTCCATTACGTTCAACTATCTATATATCTTGCTCTTTTTAACAAAGACTTGGTCTTTTGTTTAATCTAGAACTGGCCAGGATGGCAGGATCCTACATATCACCATACCGAGTACCACACATAGTTAATTAATTAATCCTACTTGTCTTTAACAAAACTTTGAATCCCAAGCAATTAATTTATTAGAACAATCTAATAATTCAGAAACATGGACACGTGTGTATTTAGTTTGAGGAACATATATAGTACTCATTGAACTGGCTTGCAGAGTAAACACTAGCGCCTTACCACCCGGACAAACCGGATTACATTAACAAAAAGGTTTGAAATTTAGTTGATTTAAAAGACTGTGGGGCTCATCAAATAGCATCTGAAAAAATGCTATGAAAACTTGTATTTTTTCAATGGTATCTTTTGAATAATTTTTCAAAACAATCTGTAGAAAATTTAAATTATGTGTTTTACAAAAAGTTGCGATTATTCATTGTAACGGTTTTTTTTTGTAAATCTATACATATTTGTGTGTTTGAAATGTTTTCATTTTTTTGCCATGACACAAATTAATATAAAAATTTAATATCAACGGTTTTTACAGCTTTCTAAATTATTCTCTAGCATTTATTCTTTTAAAAGTAAAAAAAATTCCTCCAATTTTTGATTTAACAAAAGATTTTTGGAATGATGAATCTAATTTACAACTTAATTTTAAATAAAAAAAATAATGAGTTTTTTTTCCACAAGTTAGATGGATTATATAGTGAGTGTTTGGATTTGACTTTTCGATATGGTAATAAAGATGTCTTTTATTTAAAATAGTTTATATGAATTATTAGGTATACTCAAGTGCACACACAACAGTTGCGATTTTTTGTAGTACTTTTTCGTAAAATTTTTGTTTCTATTTGTTTTTTTTTTAAATTCAAACGGTTTTATCTGGTCATTGTAGAGTTGTCTCTATTCATTATATTTTATTTATATTTTTTCATCACAATTTTTCGTTCTAATAGGTGTGTCTATTTAAATAGCCATGTCTTTTGAACTCTCTTTATATTTGTCTCTTCATCAGTAGCTAACAAGTTTGTTGAAACAAATTTTCTATTTTATGTTGAATCTAAATAATTGAATATTAATATCTAATATTCAGCGTTATTCTATAATCTAACTAAAATTTAAGAAATGATTATAGCAATAGAGAAATTTAATACAACTTAATATAGAATTTACTGTTGTGTCTATTTATCTTAACTTTTCGTTAAAACAAATATTTTAATATTTAACAATAATAATAACAATTTGAATAAATGTGAACAACAATTGCGACTTTTCGTAAAATTGTTTTTTTTCAACTCAAACAGTTGTATTTGTTTATGGTATTTAAATTTTTTCTTAAAAATGTTGAATGCAATGACGAGTTATTATTTTTTTTAGTTTAGTTGGGGTATATTTTAGCCCAAAAATTCTAAACCTTTTATGTAGATTTTTTTTCTTTCTTTCTATATTTAGTTTTTTATTAGTTTTTTTTATAATAAAAAAAAGTATTTATAAGTTCAAGTTCAATATAAGCAAACAATATATTATTTATGTAGATATATCCAATTTCCAGATGATGTTTTATTAGGTTTATGAAAATTATTATCTCATCTTTTTTTTTTTCACAAAATTTATCTCATCTTTTTAATTGTTGGTGAATGATTATTAGATTAATGTTAACTAAACTTGTTGTTAATGAGTTTTGAAGTAACATTTTATTTAGAAAAACAAATTTATAACTCTACTAAAAAAAATTCATATTGAAAGAGTTTTAAAACAATAATGAGTGATTAGGTAATATAATATTTATTTTCATATAAAATTTTAAATGAACATAGAAAACAAAGAAAAATGAAAAAAGGGAGCAAGCAAAAGGAACATATTTAGGTTTGTGGATTTAAAATCTAAATTATGAAAATAATATTTTATATTATTATTTTTGTGATTTTATATATAATAATAAAAATGGTATTTAAATTTTTTTTTGGTGTAGGGCATCTAAAATTGTGGGGCCCTTTATAATACAACTACAAATCTAGTTATCGAGTAACATTTTTATGGTTTTAGTATCAAAGATAAATTTCCTGTTTGGTTGCAACCACTTTTCGAAGTTGGTTCGCCTGTGTACCTATGATAATCACTAAATAATTTTTTTAGTGTGGTCTAGGTCAATGAAAAAAAAAAAAAACTGAATGTCATTTGATTTGTGACGTACGGGTTTCGTGACTATTGGTACTATGTACTAATCAAACTGTATTATTATTTGGTCGATTCATTTTATGTGCTTCACCGTCGTTTAAATCAACAAAAATCTCAATGTTGTGTAATGTATTATTCGGTTTCCGGGTAGTTAGGCGAACCCAGTGTTATTCTGCAAGCTAGTTCATTGAGTAATGAGTACTATATGTTCTTCAAGCTAAATACACACACGTTTCAACGCTTCTGAATTTTTAGATTGTTCAAATATATTAATTGTATATAAATGAGATTCAAAGTTTGTTAATTAGAGACAAGGAAGATATTCGACTAGTGGGTTTGGTGATATGTAGGATCCTGGCTAGTTCTAGATTAAACAAAAGGCCAAGATAGAGAGTTGCATGTCTTTGCTTCAGGTAATCATCCTATTGATGCTTTTTTTAAGTTGTGTTATAATGATAGATGTTTTGGTTAAACCCCATGATTCCTCCCTAGAACATTCTTGTCTTCCACAGAAAACATATTCTGCAAACTTTCCATAAATTTTGTGCTCTTTTTTTCTATCTTTATGGTTTACGTTAATGATTTGAGTCGTTTCCATTTTCACTTAAGCAAATCCTTGATAATTTTTCACCTATGCATTTTCTATCATCTATCCATTGTCACTAATAGCACATTTCTTGCTCTTAACTCTAGTCTTCCATGTTCGTATTCAATTAATGTCATGCTGATGTTTCTTCACGCTGATGGTTTCCCCAAAAAAAAAAAAAAAAAAAAGTTATCAGAAAAAGCAATAATATTGGAAGATTCACATTGTTATGAGCCTTTCAAAAAGAGAGGAATCTGAGTATTCTTATTCCGTCATTTGCTATTTGATTAAAATTGAAGTTAATTAAAGAAAAATATCATTACACGAAGCGATGTTTGATTAATAGTCTTGTGGATTACTCGGTTGTTATTTAAATTTATAGTAATTTATCAAGGTGCTCGATTAAGATTGTAGAAAATTTTTCTATATGAGCAAAAAAGAAAACATGTATGTATATATATCAAAAATTTCACTCAGCTGTCCCATCTGAAGCAATACAGTCCGACACTATAAGGAACCGGCAGTGTCGATCGAGAAAAAGAATAAAAAACAGAGACTGACTCAGCTGGACATGTAAAATCACATTCGCCACATAAACAAAGTCCCTGTACAACAGCTTTCACACTGACACTGGGAGCTAGATCCTCAGCTGCATAAACCAAGACCTTATCTGAAATTTCATCACCAGCTTCTGCGCAAGATACTACGTGAGGAACAAGAGCAGCAATACGTGCCCAAGGTGGATCAGCTTAAGTCCACCTATATATATGTGATGACAAATGTCTATAGCTGCAATATTTATAATTTTGATTCATGCATCTGTGAAACCTTATACGAGGTAAAATTAAAACTAATATCTCCCTGGCAAGATGGAACCGGTGATAAAATAAACCTCACTGGATAGGAGGATGCGAAAGTAGGGACGTTGTGATGTGATTCTTTTCTCTGTTAGTTGTAGAATTGATATTGACATAAACCATAACATGGATGAAAGATTAAATATACAAAAATAGAAGACATCATAGAGTAGACTCTAGACTCAAGACACTATTCCAAACTACTACTGTTCTATATCTTGAGGGTGAAATATAGTATGGAGAACTGAATCCGAATCTAGATGAACCAGAACCACCCTTGCAGTCGCAGTGGCATTCAGGCAGATCGAATACTCCGAAGTCCGACCTCGGAGAAACTATTGATAATGACTTTGTTGGGGAGCATTCCGGGAAAGGAGCTAGCAGGGACACAGAAAGGTTCAGACTTTGAGAGGAAAATGGTGAGATCTCCGATGTCATTAGAATAAACCGCATTTCCTTCTTCATCAAGCTTGAACACCATTAAATATTCTGTTTTCATTAAGGTGTCAATGATCTCGTAGGTCTTCTGGTACCACTTAAGCAAGAATGTTTGACCCGTGGATTGTGATTCCACCAAGTGTTCGCTCGTGGTGTATGAATTCAAAAGCTCGCGTTTGGTCTTGGTCAGCTCGGGAAAGCCTTGATATCGCACCTTCTGAATCTTGGGTGTGCTTGTGTTTGCGGAGATCCCATGATGCAATGAGGTGGCCTCCAGATCCGGGTATGCGAAACATGTCATGTTTCTTTGAAAACATGACTCGGGAGGAGAAGAAACAGGGGTTTTCGATTCTGACATTGATCCATTCGGAGTTCCTTTGACCCGGTCTGCAAAAGCTGAGCTGAGGTCCCAAGAACTTAGCAGCCACAACACAATCCTCTTCGTCTGGAGAAGGTGTGGACATTGCAACGTTGGTGACGATTTGGGTTTGGCAATGACGCAGAGTTACAAGAGGAGGTACCGATATACGTTTTGGATCTGAATCCGATGCAGCCGGGTTTAGATCGTCTTGGAGACGCACAGTTCCGTTCTTCAAAGAAGCTACCCAGCCATTAGATAAACCTATAGTTACCATTGCATCAGTAACATCGCCTTGGTTTTCACCTTCTTCTTTAGGGTAGAAAGCCTGCCATGGGATTGTATGCGTATACACCAACTCAAGAGGCGCCTTTTTTGCCAAATGATCATAAGTACTTTTTTCACTGGTACGATAGAAATATTTTGGTTTTCCGTGACCCCCCGCTCCACAACGTTTAGCGACGAGCATGACGCAAGGAGGAATTTGCAGCAAGGAAGATGAGGAGCCATTAGAAACATGGGGAGAGGCTCTTACCAACACCGGTTTACGAAGGCAGAGCTGCGATGGCTGGTTGAGAAGCAGAGACATTTATCGTTCTTAGCAGAAAAACAAGAGATTAATACAGAAGACTTGGTAATCTTGTCCCCTCAATTATTAATACACAAGGAGTAACTTGGCCACCAAGTTTTCCATCTCCAAATTTGTTATGGTATCTTTATGGATAATAGGTTTTGAACCCACGCGCACGCTTATTTGATATATTTTGATAAAAATTATATATTATTGATTACAGTAATAAAATATTATCTCATAAAAAAAATTAAAATTAGTACTAAAGAAAAAAATTAAATTTTAGATACACAATTTTTTAAAAATAGAAAAATCAGTTATGTTATAAAATCAAATCTGCTAAAAAAATCATAAATTTAACTTGACGTCCAGGCGAGGCAAATCAAACTGATGACCTCACATATCCTAAACCATTTTCTTTGACCACCAGAAAAACGAAACAATTTTATAATCATGAATTTAACTCGTTTTCATATTTAACTGATCGCTACCACCTATGTTTTCGTGTTTTTTATTCAATGTTTTCTTATTCTGCATATTCTTTCTTGTCATTTTCATTGTCAATTTTTATGTTAATTGTCATCGTAACTTTTACCGTTTGGTTCTTCGTTATACTCTTTTTCTTCATCTTCCTCGTCAACTTCTTCACATTCTTCCACTGAAAAACTTTTTGTTAGACTACCACACAACTTGTTAACCCATCAAACTCCAAGAACAAAATCATTTCTTTTCTCATAAAATTTGTGAAATTCATGATTACCAGCATAGTCAACACATGCACCCAATTATTGACAATTTTATCCATATACTTATTTGGTTTTAGATCCACGCGTTTAGAAACTTCTCAAACCAAAATCCTTACTTAGTTTATAATATTTTAAAAACATAATAAAATATACTAATAATTATTTATTTAATATGAATCATATGATATATAGAAATATGAGTACACTATAAGAACATATTAATTATAAATAAATAATATCAATTATATTATATCATCAAATAATATCAACTGTATCATATTATCAAATAACTGTAACCGTATATAACAGTAACCGCTTGAACCGTAACTATATTTAAACGTAACCGTTTAACCGTTTGTTAAACGGTTCTGGTTAAGGTTAAAAAAAAATTCTAACCATAACCGATGATTAATAAACCTTAACCGTGACAACCGTAATCCTGGTCATGCCTATGTATAGCTAATAAAACATGTGTGTTTGTCGTCCATCAAACATCAAATTAAGGTCTTGCGATGTCAATCCTTCTTGCTTAGACCCAAAAATAAAAAATTAATGAAAGAATATCAACTCATCTATAAAATCATACACAAAAATATGTTTTACAGCTCATAAGAAATAAAAAGCACAAATGTAGATAAATAAAATAATTTATGTTTGCATCAATATTTATAATATTTTAAATTTTTAAAAGGTTTTGAAATATAAAATTTGAACCTTTTAAAAATTTTCAATATTTACAATATTTTAAACTTTGAAAATTTAAAACTTATAATATTTAAAAACTTTTTAAAAGAAAGAACTTTTAAAAGTTTCAATATTTATAATATTTAAAATTTTAAATTTTTTTAAATATTATAATATTTTTTTGAAACTGTTTAAAGTTTTAATTTGATCAAAGAAAAAACCAGATCAAACCAAATAAAACTTTTGAACTTGGACGCGTGATAAATCAAGCTTTCCTACTCATTCGTTGTTGGAAACATATTAATCTTATTTATACTAGTTCTGAACCATTGTCTAAAAAATTTCTAGCCGATGTGGGATATTGTGCTTTGTTCTTTGATTTCCATAAATTTAAAATTTTCCTTTTTTAAAAAAATTCTGTAAATTTAGAAAATGTTAATGAATGATATGTCAAATCATGATAGGTTGTTTAAAATAATTCTTAATATAGAAAATTCTGGAAATTGTATAAAATATTAATAAATGATATGTCAAATTTCTATTGATTATTTAAAGTCCTATGTGGACGGCCTTAGGAGCTTATAACTCATACTTTTTATTAGTATAGATTTTTGTTTCCTTGTTTTGGTTTATTTTTCATTCACTTCCAACCTTTTAACCCTAAATAACTCAAATCCTTTTCTTTGTTTACAAATCTTTGAAAGCTTTTTTTTTTTTTTTATAATTGAAAATAAATAAATAATAGGAACAATCGAGGGGGAAACACTAGTAGTAGTACTTAAAATCACGAAACCCGTCAAAATCAAATTGACCTAGACCATACTAGGTTTTTCTATTTATATGATGATATGGTACACAGGCAAAAAACCAACTTCGAAAACAGGTTGCAACCAAACAGGGAATACATTTTCGATACTGAAACCATTAAAAAGTAACTGGATAGCTAGTTTTGCAGCTACCTGCATATATATATAGGTCGCTCACTGCATTCAACTTTCTTGACACTTTTTTGAAACCAAATCAGTGACCAGATTTGGAAAACTTTCGGGGCGGTGGAGGAGAACCTAATTAATAATAGGGTTCCTAGGCGGAAACGCGGAATAAGAATGGCTTGGACAGTCACTTGATCAATATGGCTTGTCTCTTTATGCACTCACCATCACCAATAAAACAGAGTGTCAATTTTTTTTAAGTAATTCTAGTGCGAGTCTATTTAATAATCCAAATAAACCAAGATTAATAAGAAAAAAAAACTAGTCAAATTTTGATTTAAATCTAATTTAACATTCTGATTATAATAATTAAGAGAATTAAATTAGACAATTTAATTAAAAAATCACTCAAGCCGGTGTGATATGTATATCCATTTGAAAACTAGCAACTAAACTATTTAATGAAATAAACCAGTCAATTTTTTTATTAATATAAATTAGTTCCTTTAAATTAAGATGCATTAGGTTCGGACCCGTACGTACGTGCGGAGTTTATCTCAAAAACCAAATTTCTTAGTAGATTTATAACATATCACATATGTGTGGGATTATGTTTGTAAAAGTATTTTTGAGGAGTGTAAACATTCATAATCCAAACTCATACCAATTTAGTATTCGATTTGTATTTTAGTCGGATTAGACAAAAAGAATTATACAATTTGTTTTTATTATATGTAATTCACTAGAAGAAACTGGACATATAGTTACAAACTATTGCTACGGAATAAATAATAACAAATTATATTTACAAAAAGCTACGCATTAGCGACAAAATATTAGTTAATCAATTTTGTTACAAATCAGTTACTAATTGTAGCAAGTTTTTTACAAAAAGCTACAGAAAATATTTATAGCAAATTTACTACAAAATAAGGGATAAATTATTTTGTAGCCATGGACCATTCGGTGTATTCTGTAGTTAAATATAAATAAAATAATTGAGATTATTTTTCTACAATTTAGTTGTAACAAAAACCACAATGTGTGACGAGTTGGTCGTAGCAAAATATATCTACAGCCAACATAATATACACTACCATTTTTCTCCTTCTTTGTTTACACACACTTAGACAAAATCAGAAAACAAAACCTAAAGCCCTTTCTGCCTCCGTTGAAGCAGCTGTCCATATATCTACTGGCGTCGTCGTCGTAACGCCTGAGATTAGATCTGATAGCACCGAACCTATCGTTGTTGATTCGAGAGACCTGAGAAGCGAGCTTATCGATGAAGCTAAGAATTCAAATAGAGAAGAGGAGATTAAGGTTTCAGGCGAGGTTATTGGAGTTAGAGATGCCGAATCAAGGGCGGTTGCGTCAACTCCGTCGATGGAAGTTGTAGGAGCTCCGGTGAAGAGACAGAGACTTAAGAGAACGGAAGTTTCCATCAACACCTATTGCAAGAGCTTATGGGTATTTAGAATCAAATCACATTCACTTTGTTGCTTAATTTAGGTTAGATAGAATCAATTGTTTAACAAGTTTGAGTTTTTTTGTGTGAACTGTGAAGGTTTTTTAATTTAGGAGCTGCTCTTGCTTGGGGAGCTGTTAAAGAATCTACGTATAGGATGGTTAATGGGACACCAGCTACACAAGATAATAAACCTGCGCTTTCATCTATAATGTCTAAGGAAAATGCTGAAAGATTGGCTCTTGGATTGTGTGAAATGCGTGGAGCTGCTCTTAAAGTTGGCCAAATGTTGAGTTTACAGGACGAGAGTCTTGTCCCTGCTCCGGTAATTACTTTAGATTTGTGTCTGATTTGTGGTAGTTTGGTATCCCTTGTTTTGACGTAAAGATAGGTTCTTTTGTAGATTTTGAATGCTCTCGAATATGTGCGTCAAGGTGCAGATGTGATGCCGAGGAGCCAACTTAATCCTGTTTTGGATGCTGAATTAGGTCCTAATTGGCAATCCAAGTTGACTAGTTTTGATTATGAACCGATAGCAGCAGCGAGTATTGGTCAGGTACTAGCCTTGTTTCTGCTGGGACTGTAGTTTGATTGTAGAATGTGTGTGATGCTTCGTTCTTGTGAATGTGTTGAATCCTTTTTATAATAATATGATGATGTTTTAGGTGCACCGAGCTGTTTCAGACACTCCAGGGTTTTATGTTCCGCGTGTGGTAGATGAAACTTCAAGCAAAAAGATTCTAATCACAGAACTTATATCTGGTAAGTACAATTCCGCTTACTCTGCTCCGACGATTCGTTATAATGCTATGATAAACTAATCTTTGCTACGAACGTGTTATCACAGGGATCCCCATTGATAAAGTAGCTTTGTTGGATCAGAAAACACGAGATTATGTTGGAAGGAAGATGCTCAAACTCACATTGAAAGAGCTTTTTGTCTTCCGCTTCATGCAGACAGATCCTAACTGGGGTAACTTCTTATACAATGAAGCCACAAATACAATCAATCTTATAGATTTTAGAGCAGCCCGTGATTACCCCAAGAAATTCGTCGATGACTATCTACGAATGGTAAAATAATCATTACCGAGTCCATATATCTACTGGCTTAAAACTCTGTTTTATTTTCTGAATGTTTAAAACTCTGTTTTATTTTCTTCATTTTTAAAACTCTGTTTTATTTTCTGTAATCGGAGCTTTTGGAATTTTGTTTTGCAATGATATTTGCAGGTTATTTGTGATTTCAGTAGCTTTTTATAAATTTTGATTTTCCTATCTACGTCGTAACTAATTGTCACAAATACTAATTGTTACGGTGAATGCGAAGCTAAATGTTACTAATTATTCACAACTATATTGTCTTAATCAGTAACAAGTTTGTCACAAAACAATGTGTAGCTAAATGTCACCTTTATCCGACACCCATTTTGTTACTTTTTGAAGCTAATTGTTACTGATTTTTCAGACTCTATCCGTAACAAATAACTAAAGCAAATTGTCACAAACCATAGCAATTTACTACTTTTTCGCTAGTCATAAATTTGTAGCAAATTGCGACAATTATCTACGACGAACGATTTTGCTACGACTAAATAATTACTAACTAGTAATCCGTTTTTTTGCCCACCAATTTTCTGAAGTACATGTTTTCGTTTCTTATCCATTTTACTTGTTCTGATATTTGACATAAATAGGTCAATAAATTTTTCGAATATATTACCCACACGTTCTATCTTATATATATTTCTCAAACTTCTCGAGTTATTATATTTCATATGGATAAAAAAATTAATTTATTATGTCTGTGTATTTATTGAGAATGTATTCAGTTGAAAACGTTAGTGACTTCATATTTGGTCAGCTTTTGTTGAAAATTTTTTTTCTCTTCGAAGTTTCAGTTATTATGAATAGATTTTGCTTTTATAGAACACTTCGTTTTTTCATAAACTTAATAAGATGCATACATTAATATTCTGTAAGTAATAATATTCCTATAACATAAAAAAAAAAAGAAAAAAAAAAAGAAAAAAAAATTCCTATAACATTAAAAGTCTGAAATATGAAAAAATCACAACATTCCAAATGCTTAAATACCCTACATTATTTTGCTGCTGGAAAGTCCTACATGCTAGAAAGTCCACGATTACACTTCACTACTTATACTTTATTAATGAAAAAAACTAAAAACTTAAAAATAGAAAGAGTATGTAGAGTTTTTTTTTTTTTTTTTTTTTTTTTTTTTTTTTTTATTTATTAATATAACCTGAATATTACAAAAGCTATGACAAAAAGTCATTCAGTATTTTGTGAAACAAGTCACAAAGTTTTAAAAGCTACAAAAGCAGTATAGAAATAGGTCAATAATACAAGTAGACCCATAGATAGTAACCGAATCTTCCGCTCCGGTTGGCTTTGTTAAACATCGAAAAGACATCTAGCCACGTCCCCGGTGCCCGCGTCCACAGCACCCACGACCACGTGATCTACGACCCCGTTGTCCTCTCCCTCGAGCAATAAAAGACTTGTGTCTCTTTAGCTTTAATGGAAGGTTGAACCGGTCTCTCTCGCAGTAATCTTTGTCCGGAAGGAGTCATATGGTCCATCATTTCAGATTCACTATCAGAATCCTCTGCATCAACTGAATCTCCATCTGAGGGAAGTGAATCCCCATCTGAAAAAGAAGAGCCCAAACGGCTAAACTTATTTTTAGCAAGGACACTTCTTACCTCTCGGTCACTAAAAACATCACTATCTTTTGTGACTGCAACTTCATTAGCTATTTCGGTATTGCAAACAACCTTAGATAAAACTTGAACTTCCATATTTGTATGGCAATCTACCACTTTGGTGCATAGATCTGAGACTTGTATTAGGACAGCCTCAATGGGTAGGGCTGAATCGTCTTGGACTTTGGAGCCTTGTTGAATGACAACATTCGTGGATTCATGTTGAAGATTGATTGGAGAGACTAGAGCTGGGGCGGTAGATAAACTAACATTGGCAGGAGCATTGACCTCATTAGAGACAACTTTGGTGGCTTTTTGATGTGGCAACTTTTGGTTCATGCAACGAGAAGCTTTATGTCCTAACTGTCCACAATCTCCACACTGAACAGGAACCCAAGCGTATTCAACATCAACCATAGATATGTTTCCCTTTTTATCCACAGCTGCAATCCTAGGAGGGAATGCTTTACTCAACTCCACTTCCACCAAGATCTTAGCCTCAACCATTAGAGAAGGGTCAAGTCTTGGTTTGTAGGTAGCCATAGGAGCACCTAAACCTGAAGCAATATGGCTAATTCCTGGAATTGAGTAGAGACTGTTCGGAATCTTTAACCTGTCGAGATATCTGGGATATCAAAAGTATCTGCAGTGGACCAAGGAGCAACAAACATAAGACAATCATCAACATGCCATAAACCTCTTTGAAGAACCCAAGCTCTTGTTGAAGCATCTGGGATGTAGAAGAGAAACTTAGAGTCATCTAATTTGCGGATAAAGATTCTACACTTCCTTCCCCAAATTCTATTGACTACCGCATGAACCAAGCCACCAGAAGGAGGATTACATCTATAGAACTGGCCTAAGACATATTCTTTCTGGTTCTCTAGACCTTGCTTCAAGACATGACTTGGAATTGTTACCTTTGGAGTTTCGTCTTCCATGTAATCCGGTGAAGTAGCTCTATACAGATTCCTTGCTGCAGGATCCATTTTAGCAGCCCAAGGAAACCTAATAGCATCCTCGTGATCCAATTCAGGAGTGTTTGAATCCACAACTGTTTTCTTCACTGCAAGATTAAGACCATTAGAGTCATTCTTTTTTACCATTTTAAGTGGTACAGTCCATGCTCCCTTGAGAGGTGAGGAGTGAGGAGAGGATGACAATGGAGGAGCTTTTTTTGTGTTGAGTAGCGGGTTTTTGTGTGACAAGGAGAGATGGCAGAACGGAGACGACTTCACCATCGCAATTGACTCCCTCAGACTCATCTTGTACGACAATGTTACTCAGCCGAGAGATTGTTGACATGGTAGTGACAGGAACTGTGGGCTTTAATCTCGGAAAATAATCTGTAATTATGCGAGAAGAAGAACCAGACAAAGCTAGTGACGATCCAACTCTTGATGATTTCGCCAAGGAGGTAAGGGGAAGAACAATCTCCCCTGTAGCAACAACCGGTTGAGATTCATCAACCAAGGAGATCACCGCCGCTTGACGAGGAGGTTTCACCAATGGAGAAGAAGTCTTCTGTGTCCACCGAGGATCTGGAGGATCGACGGCCACTCCTTCTCCTCCATGAACATCCTTGGCTCCGTTGACGTGAGATAAACCCGAGACCGATTTCATCAAAGGAGGTGCTGGCAGTCGGATTAATGAAGCTTATCTTGCCAATGAAGAGCAGGAGAAGCAGCCGACGACGACTCCGCAGTTGCGGCTTCGCCGGAGAAAGCAAATCTGAAAGCTGAAGTTTTGGTTTCGCCTTATCGAGAGAGAAAAAATCTTGCGCGTGTATTTCACGCTCTATCCCCTTCACCGAGTATGTAGAGTTCAGTAGGATATATAGAAAGAGTGATACCTCTGTAGATCAGAGCAGACCTGAAAGAGGTATACTGCGAGGAATTCGGTTCTTATATCGTATCTTCTCTGCTTTTTTCCCTTTTTTGGCTTGGAATGTCAGAGATAAGCCATTCTGTAATCTGTTCATATATACACATATAAACCATTAATTTACTCATAGAAAGGACATATCAAGCCATTAAGAAGTCCAAAACTACTTTTAACGGTTAGAATATATTTGGTTACGAATTCTTGAACCGCTGGATATATGGTCTGGGTTGATAAGCATCAAAGACATATCATAAACATTTAAATAATATAAATTTTTATATTTAGGGTAAAATTACCTATTGTCTCTCAACTCAGTCTCCAATCTTCTCGATAGTTTATTTATTAGCTTCACTCGTATTGATGGCACCCACATTAACTAATTGACCAACTACATCTGAAAAGAAAAAAAAGTTAATCTATATATAGTAACAATAACAATATATTAGTTAGTAACTAAAAACACGTACCAATCAATGTGAGTTCATTGTGAGAGTGAAGTTCTCCATTGTTATCCATTCCCCGAAGAATATTAGCCTTTGAAATTTTTGCTCATGATGCTACTTAATTAATAGTTGCATGGATCAAAGAACCCTACATAAAGTTCCAAATGAAAACATGTTTTAAACATGATTAAATCATATCTGCTTAATCTTAAAAATCTATACTTACAGTTACATCAGCCAATATCATATGTGGTCTCTCCCATAATCCCATGTAGATGATGTATTGTTTCCAAGTGTGCACGATTTTGACCTTGATTTTCAGCTGGTTTTGAATGGCTTAATGTTGGCAAGATCGGTGAACCCATCATTGGCTGCCATTGTGAGTTGAGTTTGCTTATAGTTCTAAAATGAGCGTTGTTTTGATTTGTTTATCATATTGAAGGTTGTATTTATGGGTGCAAGGAGGAGGTATTTCCTCAATGGAAGATTTTTGGAATATGCTTATTCGCCAGACGAAAAATAGAACATGATATCAATGTTAGTTGCTATGATTTGGAGATTTGGTAGATTTAGTTGAATAAGTTTGATCGATAATGATGAAAATATAAGGTGATTACAATGTTAATTTATATGGTTTAGAGTAATCGTAGATTTAGTTGCTAAAATATTAATAGTGTTCCTATAATTTATCTTTCATATATTAGCCTTTCCAAAATTTTAGGTGTGTTGAATTTTATTTTGAATTTTTTCTTAATGTCACATTATTATAGATTACTACATAAAGGCCCGCACGATATGCAAGTCTAAAAATTGTTGAAAAAAATAAATCATAAATCTTAACCAATATAACATCCGCAAACCATTTTTGGTACTTTGGTTAGGGTGTCGGTCGACACCACTTGTGGTGTCGGTCGACACCGTTGGCAGACGGTTTGATCGGTTTGATTTTAATCGTCCGGTTTGCGTGGTTGGTTTAGGGGAAGCCCTAAACTCGAGTTTATAAGGGAAAATTCGACTTCCTTCGTCCCTTTAGCCGTTTCTGCGAGTTTTAGAGAGAAATGAAGAAAAAAGTGTTCCATAACCTGTTCTTGAGGTTTTTGGGAGATTCCTTTGATCTGTGAGAGAGTTTCTTCCTGGAGAGTGTGGATCCAAGGCTAGGGACGTGGTGGGAAGGTTGTTGTGGAGGTAGCTTCGTCGTTTGGACTTAGATCTCGTTGTTTGGCTAAGGTGAGTGCATGATCATGGCATATCTAAGCTAAGATATCTGTTTCTGTGATATTGTGTGTTGTTTGGTTGTTTCTTTTGGTTGTTTGTGAGTTTTTCGTAGCTCCTGAGGCTTGGATTCGTTCCTGAGATCGTGTGGGACGAAAATGAGAAGTTTGGAGGCGAGATTCAGAGGTTCTGTTCGAAGGAAATCACTGCTCGACAATGGTGTCGGTCGACACCAACGCTAGGACGACTCGGAGACTTAGCGAGCGTTGGTCGACACCATGTGGAGGTGTCGGTCGACACCGTTAGGGTTTCGGAAGTGTCGAGCAGGTGTCGGTCGACACCAGATGACCAGTGTCGGTCGAGACCTTCGGGTATCGGTCGATACCTTTCTAACAGTAACCAGATTGTGTTGGGTCAATTGTGCATGCTCCTGGTTTGTTTTATTGTTGTTATTTGTGGCATGAGAGATCTTATTGCTTGTGTGTATAGCCCTGTAGATGGGAGGATTGCCTCGCTGAGTGTTTATCAAATACTCATGCATCTCAATTTGTGTTTGTGGTGCAGGTATAGGCAAAATGTGTTAGTGGAATCAAGGCAATGAAGAGGAGGATGTTCTAGGGACTCGATTGGTTGTTGTCTGGCATTGCTAGGTTGCTAGAGTGGGTCATTAGAACATTGTTAGGATTGTTAGTTCTATGTTTCCCTGTTGTTTGGTTATTGGAATTGATATACTTGATTATTGGTTATTTATTAATGGATATTGGTATTGGTTATGTTATCCACTGTTGTGTGTGTGTGGTTAGGTGGCTAGTGGGTATGGGACCACTAGCTATAGAGTATTTATTATTATTATTATTATTATTATTATTATTATTATTATTATTTACTATTTAAAAAAAAATTGGTCAGATCGTTTCAGTTTTGGTATCAGAGCCCTTACGGTTCTAGGTTTGGGTTCACTAGGTTTTTGTTGTTGATGTTGGGATTGCATGATTCGTTTCAGTTAGTCAATTTTGTGTGGCATGGAGTCCTAGAACATCCTCTTCGAGCCTACAATGTGATTCCACGGTGAGTTTATGTTTTTGTGGTTTTGTGTTATGTTAAGATTGCTTGTTAGCCTCTGTTCTTGGAAGTGCAGTGGTTAAAGGTGTTTGAGTTGTTGGTCGTGGACATGGACGTTGTCGTGGTCGTGGTCGGACGGGTTCTGAGGCCAGCGAGTGTGTGGTCCAGAGTTCCACAAGGAGGTATGTTGTATGATCGCAAGCATATCAGGAGTGACCAGAGGGGGTTAGCCGGTGAGCGTGCCGGGGGTGCTGGGAACCCAAGTGTGAGGTTGCAGTAGGTGGAGCCCAGGGTCGAGATGATCGCTAGGCAGATCTGTTGGCGTGCTGTGGGAGCGGTTACTGAGAGGGGTACCAGTGCAGGCTCCAGTGTACCTCATGTGGCGGGGTGCAGCCGAGGGCTGCGGATGTTGAGGACTATCCATTTTTTCTTAGGAGGATGGAGCAGTTGTAGATGACCGGTACGAGATTCTTCTCGAGAGGTATCGAGCCTAAAGGGGCAGATAGGTGGTCATATGCAGTTGAATCAAATACTTCTTTGTTTTGTGGGTAATCCAGGTTGATATAAGAAGTTGAGTGGGCATGTATAACATTGCAATGTTATACTCGGACCATAGGAGGTACTTTTGTTCGAGAGATGTTTATAGTCGTTAAGGATTGATGCTCCTGGGGGGATGGTGATTCTCCTGAATACCGATAACTCGAGGGGCTGGAGGCTCCAAGAGTGGTAGAGGGGATGATGTTCCCCTGAGGGGATGAGTAGTTCCTCTGATACCAAGATCTTGAGGGTTATGGTCCAAGAGTGAGACGGTATAACTCGAAGACGCTGGTCTGAGAGTGAGATCGGTATGGCTCAAAGGTTGCGACCTAAGGGTGGAGGAGTTGGGAGCAAGCAATGCCTTGGACGTGAGTATAAACATAACGATTGAATGTAGACCTCGAGAGATTAACGGTGGTTTAATCTCGGGTTTTGGATGTGTTGACCAATGGGTCCGGGTTTTATGACCAGAGCGGTTATGAATGTGTGGCTGTTGCGCCAGGATTGTAAGGCCGGTGGTGCTGGAGTCCCTGGAAGGGGAGTTGCATCAGTTTTGAGCCGGGAAAGGCATGTTCGCCAAATACATAAGTTTACGAGAAGCCTTCATGGTAGGATAATCTAATCGTTGCGACGATGTTGGATTAAGTTCATTGGAGATGGATATGGTTGCTAGATTCAGGGTTTTGGTAAGCTTGCTGAGAGAAACAAGGCAAGTGGTTTGAGTTGGCGGCTTGCAAAGCATTTGATGCGGTGAATGAGAATATGCGAACGTATGGTACTTGTTTGTTTTATTACGCTCGTATTGATGATTTACTGTGGAGAATTGCTAAGCGGAAAGCTAATTTTGTGATAAGCTATCTTGTGGAAGTTTCCCTAAGAGACAAGTTACTAGAGGTTCTTGGATGGACAAGAGGTGTTGATATCCGGGTGGTGGTGAGTTAATGTCAGCATACTTGATTATTAGTCTAGTAGAGTTGAGGAAGAAAATAGGGGATTCTTACGTCTGATCACTTCACCGTGGGGAGCATCGGTGTTGTTCGTCAAGTATGGGTTTATGAGTTCGTGGCGATGTCGTTGGGTTGACAAATGCGCCAGAAGCGTTTATGAGATTGATGAACAGCGTGTTTCAGGAGTTTCTGATCGTGTCTGTCATCATTTTCATCGACGACATCCTGGTTAGTTCTAAGAGTACTGAAGAGCATGCAGTGCATTTGAGGGCAGTTCTGGAGAAGCTGCGGGAGCAGAAGTTGTTTGCTAAGTTGAGCAAGTGCAGTTTTTGGAAGCGTGAGATGAGTTTTCTGGGTCATATTGTGTCTGCAAATGAAGTTTCTGTAGATCCAGAGAAGATTCAGGCTATCAGAGATTGGCCTAGACCGCAGAATGCCACAAAGATTAGGAGTTTCCTTGGTCTGGCAGATTACTACAGGAGGTTTGTGCAGGGGTTTGCGAAGAGAGCATGTCTTATGACTAAGTTGACAGGAAAGAATGTTCCTTTTGTTTGGTCACAAGAGTGTGAGGAAGGCTTTGCAAGCCTGAAGGAGATGTTGACTACTGCCCTAGTGTTGGCTTTGCATGAGCAGGGAGAACCTTATGTGGTTTATACAGATGCATCCAGAGTTGGTTTGGTGTGTGTGTTGATGCAGCATGGGAAGGTAATTGCCTATGCTTCGCGGCAGTTGCAGAAGCATGAAGACAACTATCATACTTATTACTTGGAGATGGGTGATGTAGTTTTTGCCCTGAAGATTTGGAGATCTTATCTTTATGGTGCAAAGGTACAGGTGTTTACAGATCATAAGAGCCTGAAGTATATATTCACTCAGCCCGAGCTGAACTTGAGGCAGAGGCGGTGGATGGAGCTGGTGACGGATTATGATCTTGAGATAGTTTATCACCTTGGTAAGGCTAACCTGGTTGCAGATGCTCTGAGTCGGAAGAGGGCAGGTTCGGCTCAGGAGCAAGATATGGATTCTCTGGTAGGAGAGATCAATGCTTTGAGTTTGTGTGCGGTTTCTCAGGAGCCGTTGGGCTTGGTTGCAGCTGATAGAGCGGATCTCCTGAGCAGAGTTCGTTTGGCTCAGGAGAATGATTTGGGGATGGTGAATGCCTCTAAGGTTGTTGATTCGGAGTATCAGGTCTTAGCTAATGGTACTATTTTTGTACATGGGCGGATTTGTGTGCCTAAGAATGAGGAGTTAAGGCAGGATATCGTGAGAGAGGCTCATGCGAGCATGTTCTCTATTCGTCCAGGAGCAATTAAGATGTACCGTGACCTCAAGAGGTACTATCATTGGGTCGGGTTGAAGAAGGATGTGGCTAGCTGGGTCGCGAGATGTGATGTGTGTCAGCTAGTGAAGGCTGAACATCAGGTACCAGGTGGATTGCTGAAGAGTCTTCCCATTCCAGAGTGGAAGTGGGATATGATTATTATGAACTTCGTGGTTGGTTTGCCAGTGTCGAGGATGTTTGATGCTATTTGGGTCATTGTGGACCGGTTGACTAAGTCGGCACATTTTATGGCCATTAAGAAGACTGATGGAGCAGCGGTCTTGGCTAAGAAGTATGTGAAGGAGATAGTCAGGTTGCATGGAGTGCCAGCGATCATTGTGTCTGATACAGATTCCAATTTCACTTCGGTGTTCTGGAGGGCATTCTTGGCAGAGATGGGCACTAAGGTGCATATGAGTACATCTTATCATCCCCAGACAGATGGACAGTCAAAGAGGACGATCCAGACGTTGGAGGATTTGCTGAGGATGTGTGGGTTTGATTGGGGTGGCCATTGGGCAGATCACTTGAGCTTGGTAGAGTTTGCTTACAACAACAGTTACCATGCGAGTATTGGGATTGCTCCTTACGAGGCTTTGTATGGGAGGCCGTGTTGTACATCGTTATGCTGGACTCAGGTGGGCGAGAGGAGCATGTACGAGGCAGATTTTGTGCAGGAGACCTCAGAGAAGATTCGAGTTCTCAAGCTGAACATGAAGGAAGCTCAAGATCGGCAGAGGAGTTATGCAGACAAGAGGAGGAGAGATCTTGAGTTTCAGGTTGGAGATAAAGTTTATCTCAAGATGGCCATGTTATGGGGTCCGAACAGGTCAGGTTGGAGATAAAGTGTATCTCGTGATACAAAGTTCCGCGAGCCTGTCGTTTAAAGGGGAAAGGTTTCCTGATTAGTAGTTGCTAAAAGAGGAAAGTTTCCAGAAGTGGAACGTTCTAAAAATGGAAAGTTTTATGTGAGTTGGAAGTTGTCATTTTTAGTGGTTGTGAGCCTTGGAGAGGCTAGTATGGCCTTAGTGGCGGACCATGGGGTCATTGTGTGTCGTGTGTGGCCTTTATGGCGGGCTGTTTAGCCGTATATGGCCTTTGTGGTGGGCTGTTTAGCCGTGTGTGGCCTTTATGGCGGGCTGTTCAGCCGTGTATCTCATCAGTATACTTGACACGTGTCATGATCCTGTTAATGGCCAACTTTGAAAACCCAACTTTATATAATAAAATTGTTTTGGTACATAATTGTTTTAACCATAGATGTTTTTTACTCCAAAGATATTTTGGAGAAACAATTGGTGAAAATTATATAGTCTATTACAATGATTTTATGACCAACCTTATAAAAGTTGAGAAACTGAGAAAAAGTTAATATAACATAATAAAAATAAAAATTTGAAAATTATAATCAAGATGGTGTATACAAAATAGAAACTTTATAAACAATCCAAAACATGACATATGTCGTAATCACGTTAAGTATCAGCGACCTATTTACTCCTCAGGAATATCGCATTGTACCAAAACTACTTAAAACTATGACCTCGTCTCAAATATTTTGAATCGTAAATTCTCAACTTATTTCTACCCGAATCAAATTTTCTCATATATTTCTCCATATACCTGGATTTAAACGATTTACGAACCAAATCCGATAGAAATCCACATAAATCCGGTTGGAAACCAATTTTAAAATGGTTTACCATTCCAACTTCCCAAATTTGAAATTCGCTTCTCATTTACTCGATCAAGCAGCTCTTGTTTTAGTACGAGAATCATCAACATTATTCAGAAGAGAAAACTCTAGATTTTGACCAGAAACATCAATCACCGACTAATCTTCCAAACTTATAATGCTACTAACTGTAGAATCACTTTTGAAACCTCCATCAGTGTCTCCATCCTCAATTCAATTAACGAGATTTATATACGTCGATTCCATTTCATGGGATTTATATACGTCGATTCCATTTCATTGCATATGATAGCTTCCATTGATAAATCTACACGAATCAAAGACCCATGCAATAGATCGGCAAAACTATATCGGAAAAAAAAATCAAAGATCAAAGCTTTCGATATAAACATATAATATATATTTTTGTCAACATTTGGGCCACAACAGCCGATTTATTAGCCGAAGTCTCTGCTGTGATGGTGCCTTGTACAATTGGACTTATCAATGACCACTATCAATGACCACTGCATTAAAGTCACTTCACAAACATAATTTTTATGTAGATAGAATGTTATTTTCTTAATTTGTTGTTCTATTACATTTCAAAATAATAATACTTTTGACATAACTTATGTTATTCTTTTTTAATTTGTTATTCACTATTTATTGATTAATAATAATATACATGCTTAATGAATTATTTTTTTGTTTATACATGTCAAAATCTAATTAAAAAAAAATGTTTAATATAACTATAGTACAATGGAAAATAAATTAGTTTTGTTAATTTTCCTTAAAATTAAGAATTTTAAAGATATAAATATATAAATTTTATGTAGATTTAATGTTATTTTTTTAATTAGTTGTTTTGAAAATTAATAATTTTTTGACACGTGTCAACATCTCATCAGTATATTTGACATGTGTCATGATCCAGTTAATAGCTAAATTTGAAAACCCAACTTTTTATATAATAAGATGTTTAGAAAGATATGGAGATTGATAATAATGTTATTTGCTATGATTTGGGAAATCGAAAGATTAAATCCTAACTGAAAGATTTTGTTTATTCAGTTCTCACTTTATGGTAACTAATTTATGTTTTTTTTTAATTAGGAAAATAATGAGGATCTGCGTCCTTCACCAATCAAGATCCGAATTGGTTACTCTTGTATATCCATGATTCGAATATGGTAACATTGGGTCACTAAGGATCTGCGAGTTTTTGTTGAATTAGATTACCAGTTTACCCTCAATTTGTTTTTTCCATGGTCGTCTGTTTTGTTTTTCGCAGACATTATATGGTATTTTTGTTTTATTGTTTTTTTATTAATAAGTGTACTTCCGAGTTAATAATATAGATTAAATATTAATATGATCAGTCAGTATTAAATAAAATTGGATTAGACTTAAATCATTCGAATGCAAATTCAAATATTGTATGCGGTTTTAGTATCGTCCACGCAATAGCCAAGCCAAAATTATTTTATAACCATAATAATAATTATTAAAATAAATTAATAATAAGAAAAACTATTTTGATAACTGAAAAGACTTCTTCTCTTTGGTCTATCTTCATCTCTCTCTCTCTCTCTCAGACATTGAAAAAGGTGGAGAGATATGGAATTGCTTTATCTCCTCTGTTCGATCCTCTACTCTGCACTCACTTCTTTCTTACTCTCTCTTCTCCTCCCATTTCGCTTCCTTCTCCACCGTCTCTTCCCCTCACGCTTCGCCGTAGATCCCAATGTCTCTTTCTACCAAGGCACCGTTTGGCATGACCGTCTCCGTCCTGTACGCCACTCGTTCCGTTACTCTGTTCGTTACGCTCTCTTCGACCTCGATGAAGCTATCACCACGCCTCCGGATCATCTCTCCGCCAATGAAGCTCGCCGTGTTTCTCGCACCACCGGGCCTATGTAAGTTTCAAATATGATGATACCTCCGAAATCGAAATTGTTTTGATTAAATTCTCCAAAATTTCACAAACGATCAACCAAAAGCGAATGAAAAAAAAAATCTCATTATCAGAAAGACTCTGTTTGGGTTTTAAATTTCAGTTTTGTTTTTTAAGGTTTGGTGTTGTGTTATCATTGTAACTAAACTGTGGATCAAATAGATAATGTTGGATGAATCTGTAATTTTGTATGCAGCTATCTGTTGACTATACCACCAAGCGTTGGGTATGAGCAAAACCCATTGAGTTTGTATTACTGCTACGACTTGGATGGATCAAGTAAACGCTTGACTAAATGCATTGCTGAGGTACATTTATAGATAATAGATATATGTTTTGTCTCCTCTGTTTCTTGATTTCTCTCTCAGCTTCTCACTCTTGTCTGCTACAACCATTTTGTCAGTTCCATGGTCTGACCTTGTTGGGTATTAATATATATATATGCAAACATGTGTAACTTTTCAAAAACTGGAAAGAGTTTGTTTTGTAGCTGACATATCTAGTGTGTGTTTATACATGTTCTGAACCAATATTAATGATCTATGGCGATGGTACGTAATCTGAATATGGGAAGAGAATGTGTAATCACATACCTGTTGTATTGACTTTGTGGTATTACTGTCTTTCTATTGATATGATAAGAGGGTTTTTGTAGGTTACAAATACGCCATGGGGGGAACGAGTGACATTTGTTTTCGACCCTGAATCTGACTTGGTTGCTAAATCATTACAAGTCAGTCCTTTCATGGTATGTTGTTTGTCTTATTATATTGTTATCATCTTTGATCAATTTGAGTGATTGATCAACTGTTTTTAAAAGTGAAGTTCCATAACTTTTTCAGGATATGCTTGGGAACTGGAAAATCAGAGCTAATGAACCTGGAGAGGAGTTATCTGTCTCCATTGAATCGAAGCATCCTCATCTCGGTAACTATTTCTCTGCGACATTAAAGGCGAAAAGAATACCGAAAACAGTAGTGTCTAATCCTGCAGTTTTCTTCTGGTTGATGCCTCATAAGGTTGCGATATGGATTTATTGGCATGTAAGTGAACATATACTCAAATCTTTAAGCACATATATTCAAAACGTTGATCAACTTGGCTGCTCGAGTTTCACATGTGTCATTTTTTTTTGTTTTTAAGGCACTTAAACTGTGGTGGAAGAATGTACCTTTTATCCAACACCCGAGATACTCGAACCCAGCATATAGAGAGGATTCAGCGAAACGTGATCAAGAACTTCGTTGCCGCGGGTTAGATGGGTTAAATGCGGACGGTTGTAGTAGTAGTAGTAGTAGTAGAAGTTTTGGAGGATGTCGCTTTGCATGGCGAGATGCTAATTGGCCGTGGTCATGAATACATACATACACTCTTACGGTATAAATTAAACACACCATCCTTTTTTTTTTTTTTTGACAATACACACCATCCTTTCATCTGCTAGTTTGTGTGTTTTCTCTTTTCTGGAAATGTTCAAGAACAGGTATTAACACTAATATTCTTCACACCCTACTCTCTATTCATACCTGAAAATGACAACAAATTATGTTCTTTCACATCCTGAAATATGAAAGAAATCATTTTTTACGTCTACTCTCTATTCATCCTGAAATAGTGCACAAATCATTATTTTTGATTAAAAAACAACGTACAAATATTAATTTAATAATTTTCTGTTTTGATTCTTTTATAAGTATTGCTCGCTCTACCTGTCTGTTATATTCTTAATTAGTTCAATAAGCAGTTTATGGCTTCTCATCATTCATACAAATCTAATTAAAACAATAAGAAGTAAAATATAAGCCTGTAGCAAAGGCAATCAATAACTAAAAATCTCTTTGAAACAATAGAAACATAGTTAAGTGATCAAAGTTGTTTTAATCATAATTTTGAGTATAAATTATCTTTATACGTATTAAATTAATGTATGCTATACACTTTATAATTGATATAAGTGACATCAAAATTTATGAAATACACAAAACGACATGCTGAACTGGTTAAAGAATCACAGCGGCACATATTAATTTGAAAAACACACACAGAAAAATGTAGCATGATTGATATATCATGGTTTTTAGGTGTTTTAGCCATAATATAAGTCTTTATTTATAGAGTCTTTTTAGTATTTTTAGAGTCTTTGAGTTTTTATAGGATTTAGTATGGATGGAAGCATAATGGAGCTAAATAGGAAGATTTGAAGCTTAATCAAGCATTGAGGCTAAGCTACAAAGTTGAGAGGCAAATTCAGAAGTCAGCATCGATCGATGCAACTGATGGCATCGATCGACACAGAGCCAAAAATCAAATCGGAAGTTTTCCCACAAGTTTTGAAGATTTACAAAGCTGTCCCAAAGTTTTCCATATTTGCATCATTAGTCCCTGGACGTGTTTTAGGAATATATATAGGATTTTTATGGTCATTGTTTAGACCTAAGCTTTATTTTTCCTGTAATCTTTTTGAAAGAAAACCTTGAGAGATTTTTAGAGAGCTTTTGGAGAGAAGAATCAAGACTCATTCAGAGAAGATTTAGAACTCCTTTTATTCTTTCTTTAATCTCTTAATGCTATATATTTTATTCATGATTTGTGTTATAACAATTATGTTTGAGTAGATCTGCTTGTTAGGTTTAGGGTTTCTCATTAGGGATTTCACGGATTATTAGATTTGTTTATTTTGGATTCATTATCTTTTTGTTCTTCACCATAGGTTGTTCTTAATGCTAGATCTTTGATTAGTCATCTGGATTTAGATCTTAGGATTATTGATTGTGTGAATCTGGAGTCTTTGTGGATTCGATCCCTTGTACTACAATTGTTCTCTTAATTTGAGAGAGTAGCTCAGGGTTAAATTTGAGCATATGAAATTTTGGCGCCGTTGACAGGGACTCTTTTGATTCACCATTAGTTTAAAGTCTTTGATTTTGTCTAAATTTTTATTTTTCTATTTTACTCACACGTTTTTTTTTTCCCTTGTGTGTTTCAGATACATGCCTAAGCCTAACACCAGGAAAAATCCTACTGGTCCAGTTGTGAAGCTTACAAACCAAGAGTTAGGACAACTAGAGTGTGAAAACACAAAAGCAGCCAAGTCAGTGAAGATGGTCAAAACACTCATATTGAGACCTGATGATGCTGGAGTTTTGAGGGATCAAGAGGGTCATGTGTACAACGAGAAAGACCAGAAACTTGATGCTGAAGGACGAGTTATTCAGGAAGAACTCGTCGTGGTTGAGGATGATGCACGTGGCGTCGAGCGACGCAACGACGGCATCGATCGACACAACCTAGAAGGCGTCAACCGACGCAACATTGGCGTCGATCGACACAATGCCAGAGCCGTGGAAGGTCACAATCAGGCTAGACGGGACAACAATGGAGAGCTTGGCAAAACTCTTGCGGATTTCAACATGCCAGACTTATTCTATGAGAACCGCTCCGCAATTGTCCCTCCTCCATTCCCAAGGAATGATTTTGAGCTAAAGCCTGGCTACTTTGCTCTTGTTGGAAAACGACCATTCCAGA
Source organism: Camelina sativa (assembly GCF_030686135.1). Taxonomy (NCBI): domain Eukaryota; kingdom Viridiplantae; phylum Streptophyta; class Magnoliopsida; order Brassicales; family Brassicaceae; genus Camelina; species Camelina sativa. The sequence goes on from NC_141893.1 coordinate 14,125,323, forward strand.
ACCTGCCACATGAGAAGCCTCTAGACCACATTGAGCACTTTGAGGATATAGTTACAAGCATCAAGGCTAATGGAGTCACAGAGGACTATCTCTATTGCAAGCTCTTCCCCTACTCTCTTGCTGGGGAAGCTTCTCATTGGCTAAGGCAACTGAAACCAGGATCTCTTAAGACCTGGAATGATATCAAGGTGGCATTCTTGAACTACTTCTATGATGATGCAATGTCCGATGAGCTGCAGATTAAGCTTTCCACCTTTAGACAAGGACCAACTGAATCTTACATAGCTGCTTGGGTGAGGTTGAAAGCATACCAGAGAGATTGTCCTCATCATGGGTTCTTAGAGGTGTAGCTGATTAGTATCTTCTTCAACGGGATTGACTAGAGGTATCAGATGACTTTGGATGCAGCTAGTGATGGGAACTTCAAGACAAGGTATCCGAATGAAGCTGAACAGTTGATTGAAAGGCTAGCCTCAAGCAACAACACTAAGAATGCAGACCTAGAGCAGAAAAGAGCACATGAAGGAAATGGTTCAAATCAGTTTGCTGCGGTGAATGCTAAGTTGGATACAGTCCACAATCTTCTTGTGGGAAAGAAGTCTGTCCATTTTGCTGAAGATGTTGAGACTTTTGAGCCAAAGCCAGAGATTACCGAAGAAAGTGTTAACTATGTGTATGGAGCTGGGTATCAAAATCAGAGCTTTGGTCAGAAGAATTCATTCTCAGGAAATCCAAACAACAACTTCACTAGGAACTATGGTTCTTCTTCTTACCAGCCCCTCCCTCCACCAAATTCAGAGAGCAAGATGGAATCAATGATTGGACAGATTTTGGAAGGTCAACAGAAGTTAACAGTAGACTTCAATGGGAAGATTAATTTTGTATACACTGAGCTGACTGAGAAATTTGATGCATTAAAGACTCATGTTAAGAAGCTAGAGAATCAAGTGATTCACACTGCTGGGTCTGTTAAAAGACAAGAGGAACTTCTTTCTAGAAGAACAGAGTCGAACCCCAAGCATGCTTGTAATGCGATTTTGGTGAAGGAAGGAGACGAAGATACGTAATTGGAGCCAACATCGATCGATGCTATGACAATGCATCGATCGATGCAGTCACCATCCATCGAGGCAAACTCACTCCAGAACGAGAGCATCGATCGATGCACCACCATTGTCGATCGACACACCCCACGACCAGCTCCGGTTTCTCCTCAAGTTCCACCTGCTTCAGAGTAAGCTTATAAGCCTAAGGTTCCTTTTCCTAAGCCTAGGAGGTCTAAGCAGGAGATTGAAGAAGCTAGATGCAAAGCTATGATGGACAAGGTGATGATAGAGATGCCTTTGATTGATGTAGTCAAGTTTTCTCCTGGGATTAAGAGGTATGTAAAGAGAATGGTCACCAATGGTTTGAGTCATGAGGAAGGAGCTTTGCTAACCAAGGATGTCAGCTCAATTCTGTTGAATCAGCCCCTACAAAGGAAAAAGGAGAGGAAAGAGAAAGTGGTTGTATCTGAGAAAGTGAATGCAGTGATTCAGAGTAGAATTGTAGAGAAGTTACCAGATCCTGAAAGTTTTGTGTTAGATTGCTCTATCTTCACAGGAAGGTTTACTCACTCTCTTTGAGATCTTGGTTCTAGTATTAACTTGATGCCCCATTCTGTTGTTGTGAGACTTGGGATGACAGATTTCAAGCCAACTAAGATCTCTCTTATATTAGCTGATCGGTCCAGAAGGATTCCTGAAGGTGTCTTAGAGGATATTCCAATCAAGATTGGAGATTGCATGATTCCCACTGACTTTGTGGTGTTGAAATATGACAAAGAGCCTAGTGATCATCTCATCTTAGGACGCTCGTTCTTGGCTACAGCTGGTGCCATCATTGATGTTAAGAAGGGACACATAGCTCTGAATGTAGATGATTTGGTTATGAACTTTGAGATGGACAAGCTGAGAAGGGCTCCCAATATTGATGGTCAGACATTTTCTGTGAAAATTGCTTCTAATGATGATCCGCTCATAGAACTTCATGAAGACATTACTGCTGGGTATGTCAAAGAGTTGGAGCCTGTTGAGGAAGTGAGTAAGCAAGCTGTTAAAGCTTGAAGATTGGAGTGGAGATCATGATATAATCAGTACTAGAGACCATGATGAGGTTCTGATCCATGGCAAGTCGCTGGTAAATGATGTTTTTGTAATGGAAACACGGATTGCTGAGGAAAGTTGCATAATTGTTGAAGAAACACGAGTTGCAGGCTCAACATCGATCGATGCAGCTGTTGCATCGATCAACACACTTTCACGAGTTGACCTGGACTTGTCTAAAACCGAAGATACTCGAGTTGATTCTTTAGCTGCAAATCCTAGACCAGTTATAAAGTTGAAATCTCATCATTCCACAGTCCAGAACCCACAGGTAAGGCCAAGGTATGCATCTTCTTCACCCAAACTTTCTTCTATCATCAATAAGACTTTCAAAGGTACGAAAACTGTTTTGCAGTTAACCAAGCCACGAGATTATCGTAGAGCGCTTGTTTCTTCTGTTGATGATTATGCAGGATTTAAAAGAAATCCACCCATACCTAAATCCCGCCCTGCTCATGATCCTCACATCCTTGGCAGATCTCATGTACCTACTGCCTACACACCCCCTTGGATGAAGAGAACATTCTCCCGGAAGCATTCATTATCATGTTCCGATCCACCGGATGCCTGAGATCCGACACAGTCAAGCTAATGACTGAAAACAAGCGCTTAGTGGGAAGCAACCCACTCATAGGTTTTTCTTTTCCACTTAAATTGAGTCATTTTTATTCTTGCTTTGAGTCAGTTTGAATTTGTATTGAATTATGAACTTCTATCTATCATGTTGCGTTTAGTCTTGTGTTTGAGTGATTCTTAGCAGTGCTAACATCTAATGAGTGAGAAAAACACAAATTAATCGCAGCTAACTCAGGAGTAATGTTCGAACTCTCTGCATCTGCAGAGTGCATCGACCGATACACCATCAGCGTCGGTCGACACAGAACATCCGGATTGGTAACACATTTTTGTTCACAATTTCAATACTAATTCTTTTTTGTTTATTTTTATTCGCCAATCTCTTACTTAATAACACTGGGGACAGTGTTGTTTATGTCTGGGGGAGGCAGTTACTAACTACGTTTTTGTTTTTGAGAGTCAGTCGAAAAAAAAAAAGTTTTATTGAGTCACCCAAAGGCTGACCAGTAAACCAGAGACATCCGAATTTCCAACAGAATCCATAAAAGCATGAGGTAATTTCTGCACTTTTCTTTTTACCTAATCAAGGAGATTGATGTTCATAGAGCTTGACTCCTTGTTCATACCTGTCAAGTAAGATTTCAGAAAAGAAAAAAATTGGTACTCCTCTCCCTTATTAAAGTTTGAAATATTTTTCCTGAGAGCTTTGTTTAAAAAAAGAATGAATAAAAGATGAAATGATTTTGATCAGTTTAGAGAGGTAGGTAAATTACCTATGACCTCATTATTCTACTCTTGAGTCAAATGATCACACAAAGCTTGGAAGCGAGGGGTAGGTAAATTACCGATAACCCCATTATTCACCTACACCTTTGATTTTTTTTTTAAAAAAGATAGTAAAGAAAAATAAAATAAAGTAAAGCTCAAAGGATGATAAAATATAATAAGTCTGGGGGAGAGAAAGAGTACCAAAGGTGTTAAGGATATTGTCTTACTTGTTATGATATTATACGAGAATGAGTCTAGAAGGTTCTTGACATTGATCAAATTGATGAGACCCACCGATGAAGGCTTAATGGAGGAAGTAGTGGAATTTGGTTTGAATTTGGGATGCTATGAATGTCAACGGAGAAGTACATGGTGGTTTGATTTGGATTTATCTGCTAAGCATATGAATTATGGTTTGGATGATCATGGCAATACTTTAAAAAAAAATGAGTTCCTGTGTTTTCAAACCTCTTTCACAGGTCTAAGTTTATGTTTTGCTTGAGGGCAAGCAAAGGCTAAGTCTGGGGGAGTTGATATATCATGGTTTTTAGGTGTTTTTAGCCATGATATAAGTCTTATTTATAGAGTCTTTTTGGTATTTTTAGAGTCTTTTGAGTATTTATATGATTTAGCATGGATGGAAGCATAATAGAGCTAAATAGAAAGATTTGGAGCTTAATCAAGCATTGAGGCTGAGCTACAAAGTTGAGAGGTGAATTCAGAAGTCAGCATCGATCGATGCAACTGATGGCATCGATCGACACAGAGCCAAAAATCAAATCGGAAGTTTTTCCATAAGTTTTGAAGATTTACAAAGCTGTCCCAAAGTTTTCCATATTTGCATCATTAGTCCTTAGACGTGTTTTAGGAATATATATAGGATTTTTATGGTCATTGTTTAGACCTAAACTTTATTTTTCCTGCAACCTTTTTGAGAGAAAACCCTGAGAGATTTTTATAGAGCTTTTGGAGAGAAGAATCAAGACTCATTCAGAGAAGATTCAGAACTCCTTTTCTTCTTCCTTTATTCTCTTAATGCTATCTATTTTATTCATGATTTGTGTTCTATCAATTATGTCTGAGTAGATCTGCTTGTTAGGTTTAGGGTTTCTCATTAGGGATTTCATGGATTATTAGATCTGTTTATTTTGGATTCTTTATCTTTCTTGTTCTTCACCATAGATTGTTCTTAATGCTAGATCTTTGATTAGTCATCTGAATTTAGATCTTAGGATTATTGATTGATATGAGAATATAATTGATTTTCCTGACAAAAACCTTTGGTGAACAAAATTACTTCTTGCAAAGAGATTTGAATTAGTGAGTTTGTGAACTTATCTAAACTTGATTTTATTGCTGGTTTTTAACTTGAATTTTGCAAAGAGATTTGGATTTTCGGTTTTTAAAACTTAGATAATATTTGCAGTGAGAACTGATTTATTTTACAATTGTGTTTAGAGTTCAAGAACGGTGTTTAATTGTTGAATTCTGCTTGTTTAATTAATTGATCTGATTTTCCATGATTTCCTGAGAATTTCTATAGGCCTAGCGTTTAATCCTTCTGAATTTTACTACTCTTTGTTTCTGTTTAGCATAATTAAAAGATTAATTAATCTATTGTGTGAATCTGGAGTTTTTGTGGATTCGATCCCTAAATACTACAATTGATCTCTTAATTTGAGAGAGTAGCTCAGGGTTAAATTTGAGCATATCAATAATCCTCGTTAAATTTAAGATATTTCCAACCATTCATGAAAGTGAAATTTTTGTTTTTGCGAAAAGGAAGTTTTTGAAAAGTTATCATGTATATTTTCTAGCGGTGAGGGTGCAGTGGAGTTTAAGAAGTTTTCTTTACATTGTATTCTTCAATCAAATATCTGAATATATATACATTGTACTCTTTAGTGACAATAGACTAATTTACCGACAAAGCTGAAAGGATTGATATACGTACATCATAGCCAAAATACCTCGGTTAATTATGTCATCTTCAACACCTCATCAGCTCATCTTCCATGACCAATTCGTCTTATATATCGAAACTCTAAAACATTGAAATTATAGAAGGAAAAAATTGCCAGACCACTCACTGTATAAACGATTCCAAATTAAGGTTTTGAAACTAAGGTTGAGGAGACCCGGCCATATTTTGTTTTTGGATCGATTGAGAGATTTTGATGATGTTTTTGGATAGATTGAGAGAGTCCGTAGGCAAAGAATGGGTCGTGGGAGATAGGTTTATGTTTTAGTTTATAAATTCTTGGTAGCATGATCACGTTTGAGTAGTATGGTAATCAAAGGCGGCATCATAGTTGCACTTGACAAAAGGAGAATTTGGTCTTGTCTAAAAATGTGATAATTGGAGAACTGGTTATAGACTTATTGTATTATATTGCTCTAAATTCTCTGTATTACGAATTCAGTCCCGAACATCTGCTTGCACGTAATGTTATATCGGTCGGATTTTCTTGAATGCCATTAAAAATAAAGTTATTCCTACTCTTCCATATGTGCCATAGTAGCCAAGAAAGATAAGAGCTTTGTTTGGAGGGAAATATCTTTAGCCTGTTGGAGTTCAAAAATTTCCTCTAACAATGCTTCACAACTTAACAAAGTGGAATATAGCTAAGAGATGAGAATATTAGCTAATTCCCATATTGATTGAAAATAGGGTCAAGAAAACCGTATATATTCAATGGTTTCATTATTTTGAAAACATTTGGAACAAACTGGATGTAAATGCATTCCCCTATAATTCAAACGAGTAATGGTGGGTATAGATTTTGATAAAATTCGCCACCGAAAATGTTTTACTTTTGGGAGGATATTAAGTTGGGAGATTTACTCAGATGTACTCCAAATTAGGTAATATTACCAGAATCAACAAATCTTTTATTTATTACTAGGATATTTCGGGTATTTTCAAAATGTCCAGCGTGTCCTTGGTGTATGTTATCGGAAAAAAACGTAATTAAAAATGTCATTGCCACGTCAGAAATCGCTGACGTGTATTAAATAACTCAGCCATAACGCTTTTACAGAGGTAATGACGGCTGAGTTATAGCTATGTTGCGGCTGATTTATGGAAATAACATTTGAGTAAGAGTGGACAGCTGACTTAGAGCATAACTCAACCAAGCGTTATGACTGACTTAGTGAAATCTGGATGAGTTATGCTATAACTCAGCCGTCCTTATGGCTGAGTTTTCACCCGATGGTTGAGTTGTCAAAATTTTGGCTAAGTTATCACTACGACACAGCTGAATGAACTTTTCTCCGCTGGCTGAGTTATCAAAAACGACTGACTTATGAGATGTTGTTACGGCTGAGTTATGGTTAAAACTATAACTCAGCCGTGATAAACTGAGTTATCGTACAACTCAACCATTTTACGGCTGACTTAGTAGCAAAAGATTAATTACTAGAATATCATTCAGTTACGGCTGACGTATTTAACGATATGGCAGAGTTACATATTTTCAGTTGATTAAGCGGCTGAATTTGGCAGCCATTTTTTTTGCTTTTTAATTACTATAATGTTATTCATGTTGTGATTGAGTTATAATTTGTTTGATGGCTGATTTAATTAGTGTTTGAGTTATAATTTGTTTGGTGGCTGACTTGGCACTTCGGACGCATCATTCATGTCAGCATTCCATGTCATCATCTTCTCCGGAAATACGAAACGTCGTTCCTTCGACTTCCATCTTCTTCACCTGGATCAAAAGTGAAGTTTTTTACCTTCTTTTTCACCTTGTTCTTTACCTTGTTCTTCACTTCTTAATTTTTCTCATTCTTCTTCATTTTCTTTCATAGATCTAGTTCCGTTAATTATTGTTTCTGGTAATTGGGTCAAGAAACACAAATATGTATTTAACACCGATGATAGAGGGTGTAGAGTTGTGCAGATAGATGCGAAAACAACACACGACAAGCTTGTGAAGCTTGTTCTCGATGATTACGGATTGAACGCGAGGAATGAAGAAACGGCAGCCACAAAGCATTATAACTCAGCCGTCATATAAATTTACGAGACCTTTCGTCTGCCCTTAAGTATTATAACTCAGCCGTGAAATAATATAAATCAGACGTTCCCTGTAAATAATGACGTGGAATCGTTTGCTGATGTGTATTTTTTTTTATATTTTTGGAATTAAAAATAAAAAATAAACTCAAGGGGTAAATTGTAATTAAACTCGTAACACTTAATATCTGAGCAATTTTTAGAAAATTGTTAGATATCAGGAATAAACAAACTTTTGGAGTATATCTGAGTAATTCTTTCTATTAAGTTTCCAAATTTTGTTTTTAGTATTACAAAGCAATGAGGAATTGGAGGTAAATTGTTTTGCTGGTTTGGATTGTGCATGGAAAAACAATAGCCGGATCAAACTTTATAAACCCCTGATTTAGTATAGTTCCAAACTAACCTGTCTGCAGTAGGTATTCTTGGAAGATAAATATTGAAAATGTGACTGTGATCCTCAAGTTTAATCTTGGCTAATATTATTTCTCCATTCCAACTTTGATGGCCACCATTTTTTGTGATATGATCTTTGAATTTGATCTATGTAGCAGGCTCAATAGTAAAAACATGTTTTGGTGATGAGTTGCTATCACATTGTCTTAATTAACACGCACAGATTTCCCATCACCTAGAATGTATCTAGAGCCAAGTTTAATTACTCTGAGTCCTTCCAAAATTGAAGCCCATCATATGACTGATTGGCTCTCTGTTTTGCATCTAAAATGGATTCATACCTAAAGTATCGAGCCTTGTATACTCTTGCAAACAAAATATCTTGATGCTGTAATATTCTCCAAGCTTGTTTTGCTAGCATAGCATCATTAAAATTTGATACGTCTTTAAATCCTAAGCCTCCTTCTTTCTAGGAATGTTGTAAGCATTTCCAAGCAATCCACGGTATTCTTCTGTCTTGATTCCCTTTTCCAACAAATTGGTTTGTACTAATGCATCAATCTCCGAAAGAATACTGAAAGGGATTTTGAAACAGGACATTAAATACACAAGCATGGTCAAAGCTATAAACTTAATCAGGACCTCTTTCCCCGCTGGTGATTGATAACTACTTCTCCAGGCCGCTGTTCGTTGTTTAACTTTATCAACAATATAATAAAACATTTATGTCTTCTTCTTGCCAAACTGATATGGTAAACTAAGGTACTTTCCACCTCCACCATGATTTGGAATGCCTAGAATGTGTTTCAGTCTATTTTGCAATTGTCCAGATACTCTTGATCCAAAAGTTATCATAGACTTACAAGTATTAACTTTTTGTCTTGAGTAATATTCATAAAAATCAAAAGCTTCCTTTACCGCTTTACAGTTTCAAGCATTAGCTTGACAAAAGAATAGTGAGTCATCAGCAAATTGTAAGTGAGTGATGGCTAGTACTTATTTCCCTATCTTGACCCCTCAATTATCACTAGATTAAACTCTCGTATGGATGAGATAGCTAATAATATCCGCACATAGGATGAACAAATACGGTGATTGAGGATCACCTTGGCGAATGTCTTGTTCAGGAACAACCATATTGTGGGGTGAGCCATTTATTAAGATTGAGTAACTAACAGAACGAACGGCTGCCACGATCCAATCAATCCATTTATTAGAGAAGCCAACTAAACGCATAATAACCTCAAGAAAGTCTCATTCTACCCTACCATAAGCCTTGGTTACATCAGTTTTGATAGCCATATAGCTTTGGGATACCCTTTTTCTTGATTTCAGCGAATGCAATAATGCATAACCTCATGAGCGATCATAATTTTGTCAGTTACCAAGCGTCCTGGAATAAAAGCAGCTTGAGTATCTGAAACTATATCATTCAAATGTTTTTAGCCTGTTTACCAAACATTTTGAGATTATCGTGTATAACACATTACATAAGGCTATTGGTCTGAAGTCTAAAAACGTCACTGGTTTATCATTTTTTGAAATCATACAAATATTTGCATGATTTAGACCTGTCTTCATGTAAGATGTTTCAAAAATAATCATGTACTTCTTGAATGATATATGTGTTTAGTTAATCCCAATACTGTTTGTAAAAATGAGCAGTTAGTCCATCAGGGCCTGGTGCTCTATCATCTCCAATGGAAGACAATGTTTCATGGATTTCTTCTTCGGAGAAAGCCTGAGTGAGATCATCATTCATAGCTTGTGTCACCTTAGAAGGAAAATCACCAAAGTCAATCGGAGAAACAGGAATTCTGCTTGACATATATGCCTTTGTGAAGTAAATTTGAGCTAGATCTCCTATCTCTTGATCTCTAGTGTATGTAGCATTTGTTTCATCTTTTAAACTGGAAATATGGTTCTTGGCATATCTTGTTTTAGTGCTAGCGTGGAAGAAAGCTGTATTGCGATCACCTAGATGTAGCCATTGATTCGACTTTTATTTTTCCAATAATATTCTTCATCTCGATAGGCTCTGCTAAGTTGTCTTTGGAGTCTTGGAATTGATTGTCTGTGAGCTCTATTTAGACTATTCATTGCTCGGTTTAACTCAGTTTGTAAATAATAATTTTTTTTTGCAGAGTTTAAGTTTGCAGAATGTTTGTTTCTGGCCATTGCTCGTCGACATAACCTGATTTGGTCACATATTGTCTAGTAATTGTTGGTTTTACAAGCATTCCATCTTGCAGCTACAACCTCATCAAAATGATCAATCTCTGTAGTCTCCTATCAAAACGGAATGGTTTTGTTGTGTTGGGCTGAGCAGAAGTTATATGTGTGAAGAGAGGTTTATGATCATAACCATTAAAACCAAGAAATTCAACCTCTGCATTGGGGAAAAGAGCGAGCCATTATGTATTCACCATTACTTTATCCAAACAAGATTTAATAGTATAATACTTTCTTTCTCCCACCCATGAAAACCTATCCCCTTCCGACTTTGGATCAGCTAGATCACAACTATAGATCATTTGTCTGAAACTTCTAAAGGTCCACCCCTCTCGTGGTGGTCCTCCTACTTTCTCATTATTTGAGATGATCTCATAAAAATCCCCAGAGAATCGAAGGATCATTTCTAGTTCTTCCCACAGTTTTTAAATATTCCCAAAAAAATGTCTTTTACTTGGCTTTGGATGGCCATAAACACCAGAAAAATAGAAGCTATTAGTATTTATTGTGATATGAACGTCGATAATACATTCATCATGATAAATCTTGGACAAAGTAACATCGTTCGACCACATCATTGCTAGGCCACCACTCCGACCACAGGGGCGGGGGCACAGTAATTACATTTTCAAACCCTAAAACAGAAGCAAATTCACACACAACAGAACAAACATTCATTGTTTCACACAAAAAAATAACATGCGGTTTTAAAATATGACATAAACGTTTTAAATCAGATTGAGTCAACGGCGAACAGATGCCCTGACAGTTCTAGGAGACGACTCTCATGGAGGCATTGGGGGGTTCTTCATTTGGTTGATCATCAAATAACAAGGGGCATTTCTTGGAGTCATGCGTAAGTGAGCCACACTTTGAACAAAAGTTTCTCAGACGTTCATTATAGAATTTGAGGAGCATGTTCTCGCTACCCTCAAATTGAAAAATCCCTCTGGAAACGAAGTGATGTGTCACATTTCCAATTGATGAAGATACGTAAAATTTCACAAAGTTGGTGTTTTCATTGAAATCAGTATTCACAACCGGACCCAATTTGCCTCCTATGTAATTCACCATAGCAGTAGAGAGAAATTGAACTGAAATTCCACGCATTTGAATCCAGAAGGGGATAGTCATCAGAGCGTCATCAGTTATGTTTGGAAACCAGCGATGAACTGTCAGCATCCAGTCATTGAAAGTCCAGGGACTACAATGAAGAACCAGATTGAGGGTCTCTTCAGATTGGAAAATGAACAGAACCTTTCCATTTTCCAAAACCATACCACGACAAGCATCAAGGAAACCCCAAATTTTGGGCATTTGTCCAACAATAGCCCTAATATTCTGTTTCTTGAGATTGACCCCCGAAATTGTAATGCCCCGACTGCCACCTCTCAGTGGATTCCATGTCCACTCCCAGTCCATAGTGCCCACCTTCCTTAATGGGCCTCATGTCCTCTCACTAGGCCTGTGAGCCCATCCATATGTGACGATCGGTTTGCTACATCCAGGAGGTTTTAAAGACTTGTTACCGTTCCTACAAAATCACCACATGATTTTCCCTGTGTTTTGTCCTCACTCGCATAGTTTCGACAATCACTTTCCGGAAGATCATCTATCCTGAGATTACTCCAGCTTAAACACGCTTAACTCTGAAATTCTCTCAGGACCCTTGACCGAAAAGATAAGTGCACTTTGGTGACATAAGTGGCCAAATCGATTCTTTTAAACCTCTCCGCATGTGTCTGAAACCGGGGTGTCACAGTATCAATCAAGGAAAAACGGTTTGCCGTAGCGGCCTGACCACATAACTCCGGCAGTAAAGGAATTGGGGCACCATTACTTCCCAAGTCCAGATTTTGGAGGGTTTTTCGAATGTTTGCATTCATGGTTGTTAGTTGCAGTAGTGTTTGTGTAAGGGCAACATAAGTGGTTTTGTGAAATCGATCAAAACAGAAAGAATGTTTATATAGATTTGGCCATGGCGGTTTTTCTCAACGGTTATGCCTCGTGAAAAAACAGAGACACAAAAGTGGCAACAGATAACTGTAAAGACTGAAACTGTCAAACCAGCTGTCAAACAAGATTAAATTTGTCGGAAAAAAACTCCAGATTGGAGAAGGAGGAGGTCGTGAAAAATTCTGACCATCGCCTATGGAATCGTCCTTTGAGGGAAAATGCGTCGTGTAGTCAACCGTCACTATTTGGTTTTTATACATTTTTATTTATATAAATATCATTTTAAAAGGATAATCAATGAAATTAATAAAAATTTTGACACTATTAATTTTTTTTATATATAATGAAAATATTTTTCCAATTTTTTTCACAGACCCATCGTCTTTTCTGTTTTGATTTCCTTAGAGTTGAGACCATTATAACTTTGAATTTTCTTATTATTTACTTTTACCCTATTTGCTAATATTAATAAAATAAAAATGAAAGCGAAAGTGAAATTGATAATAAAGAACGATTATAATTTAGTCTCCACCATACGATAATCAATGTAATGTCGTCGTTAATCTTTTTTTTTTTTTTTTAAAGGAATGTAAAATTTATTCACAAAAAAAACAATTTCTTACAAAATATTTTGAGTTGCTAAGACCTTCTCCATCGGTAGTCTCTTAGATTCATATTGTTTTGGAAGAAAAAATAATTCAGAAGAAAAGAAAAAAACTAAGGAAAATTGTTATATAATGTACTCATCTTTGCTCTAAGAGATTCTACGTGTCACCAAATGGTTGGGCGAGGAGATAATATTTTTTTTGATGGGCGACTGGTTTTTTTTCTTCCTCTTCCTCTCTCTGTCTCTCTCTCTCGAACTCGCGAATTGACAATCGAAGGAGATGAAATCAAAGGAGATGGAATCAGAGGAGATTCGGGTCGGAGGAGATGTGAATCGGAGGACATTGAATCAGCAGAGGTGAACTTAGACGAGATTGTATCGGATTAATCCACCACTAGTTATTACAATCTATCATTATCATTATCATGTTCATTGGCTACTGGTTATTGATTTTGCAACTCTGTGTAGTCTCCTTTTGAATTGTAACGAAATGATTATTTTTTTTTGTTGATCGTTTCTTTCTAGTATGTTTGATACTAGTGTCTGATACTCGTTATTGGTTATGGTAATGACTATGCTGTTTTTGTTAACACGTTAGATAAATTCTTTTCAGGGTTGAAGGTGGCATTCCACCACTCGTTGAGCTTCTAAATTTTCACTGAAATAAAGTACAGAGGGCTACTGCAGGGGCCTTGCGAACAGTTTCTTTTAGAAACGACGAGAACAAGATCCAAGTATGTTTTTTACTTTGATGATATTTTGTTTAGGCTTGTAAGAGTCTTGTTTCTCACATTATAAGCAACTGTGTAGATTGTGCAGTTGAATGCTTTGCCCACGCTTGTATTGATGCTTCAATCTTCAGATTCTTCTGTGCACGGTGAAGTTGTTAGTTCTTTATCTTGCTTTGGATTGTTGCAATCGGTTTGCTTTGTTTCAGTTCCTTCTAATCTACTGTGCACGGTATGACCTTGTCTCTTTCTTGAATATCTTGTATTTGTATATGTTCACTCAAACTCAATTTTTTTTTTGACGATATAAATGGATGGATTAAAACTAGAGAACATAATAAACATAACTGGCAACATAATCATGCAGGTGCACATTGGCCAGAGAATTGACATTACACCCCTGATTAAGATGCTTGAATCATCAGATGAGGTTATAAGTTTAGTTGTGACAGAGAAAACTGTGAGTTATAAGTTTTGTGTGTCTAAATAACTGTGTGGGGCATAAAAACTACATCAGCTTTGTGTGTCTTATGGCGGCAAGCTTTTTATGGGTATGTTTTCAAAAAAGTGTTTTTTTACTTTAAGGCTGATTCTGCCTACATCCATTATATGATATGACCTTGCAAAAACAATGGTGACAGCTTATAGCTGAATTTGGAGTTGGTGTTGCTGTATTTGTTCGATGTTTCGTGGACCAAAATGCAATGGAACATCTTATAACTGAAAAGCTTGGGCTTGGTTTCTCCCGTCCTCCATTTGCAGCTGTTGTGGTAAATATTCTCAAAGGCAGTACTGGTTCTGTATTTTATCAGTGCTTAGTTTCCAACTTGAGCTTGCTTTTCTCATTCTGCAGGTTGTTTGTACAACTCTCTCGTTCCTTCCTTTGATCGGTTTTTTCGTATGTTCTGTTCTAACGAACTGGATTGGTTTGAAATTATGGAAGATTAATCTGATTACTGGACCTGTTTTGCAATCATATAGAGATTTATGAGATACTTGTTTCAGTTGCAAGAATTGGATTCGAAGATGTAGCCATGGATTCTTCTGGAACTGATTCGGCTAAAGAATTGCTTGTTGGTTTGGATTCAACTACTGAGGAAGAGTATGCAACACAGTCAAAGCTACTTAAAGAGTTCATCAATATTCCCAGCATTGACAAAGCTTCTTAGGCGAGGCATTCCCTCTACCTGTTTACCTCTCTCTCTCTTACCCATTACCAATTAAGTTTCTCCCCTTTTTTGCAGGTCAAGTGTGCAGAACTCTTTCCCTCAATCATTGCAGCATTTAAAATACTTGCAGTGATCTCTTCACGAATGGGAGGTACCCATGAGGGTGCATTACATTTGGTAATTTGATAGTAACTCTCCTTGTTTTGTGATGGCATCAAAAAGAATTCAGATTTCCTCATATATTTACTTTTTTGAAATGCATCAAAAATTTATGAAATACAAAAATTTCCCATTTTTATAAAATCTTAAATGTTTAAACATTTATACTACTTCTATTCTATTTAAAATTTTTAAATTTCAAAAAATTATATTTTCAAAAGTAAGAGACCCAAAATTAGAACGTACCATTGGAAGGAAAAAAATTTAATTAAGAGATCATGGGTTCTTTTATTCTAAACAAAACAAAATTAATTCATAAAATAACCAAACAGTGTTTAACAACCCCTAAATAAAAGACCACCGATAATCTTGCTCTAACAATCAGTGCAAAAGTTGAGTAGAAAACAACGAGGCAAGGTTGTCTTTGTATTTCCTGTTTCCAGATCGAAGGAGGAGGAGAAGTCGATTCCGAATAGTCTTGTCTATTAGCCGTGCAAGGGGAGGGGCGGAGATGGGGTCTTCACCGTGTTTGCGGTTATTACGCCCTCTCCATACGGAGTGGATTGTCGTCTGGAAAAAATACCTCAGAAAAAGCAGAGAGTGTTGGTCAAGTGTTGTCTGAAAGAAGCGTCCGAAGTTGATCCCAAGTAGAAGTAGAGTGCCTCCAAAGGAACCCAGCTGTGAGTTGCGTCCAAATTTGGTGAGAGTAGGGACATTGGAAAAATAAGTGGTTCCTTGTTTGCAGCGGGTCTTGACAGAAGACGCAAGCTGAATCAACATGCCTGTTCCATTTCAACATTCTGTCAACTGTAGAGAGTTTATTGTGCATTCCTAACCATGTTATAAACGCAAACTTTGGTGTGGCTTGGGAAAACCACACTCCTTTCTCCCAATCGAAAACTGGTTGCTCCACTCGGATGAGCTTCCAGATGTCACATGTCAGGAATTTTTGTTTAAAGCCAGTTCGAGACTTCCATAGGTTCACATCTGCCAGATCAGGTTGTCGTTGTGACTTTGCTGTTGCAATCTCTGCTTCAACTTGGTTTAGAATCTAAAGCCTATGTCTTCTGCTTCTATGATTGGTAAAGAATGTTTCAATTGTTGCTGTTTTCATAATCCCCAGGTCTATACACCCTCTATTTCCGAGAACATCAGCCAGCGTTCCCATTGGAGACCATCTGTCGTACCTGAAAGAAGTGCTCTGTTCATTTTTGATATCCATTTGATGGAAGTTCTTTGCCACTTCCCTCAACTTGAGGAGTTTTCGACACATCCAGGATCCTTGATAAGATGTTGCTTTCAAATCCCAAAAAGAATCTTGACGGATAAGATAGGTATGAACCCACTGTCCCCATAATGATTTCTTAGCAGCTAGCAATCGCCAAATGAGCTTAAGACCACAGACTGTGTTTGTTTCCTTGAGTGGTCTGAGACCTAGACTACCCTCGCTTTTGGGAAGACAATCGACCTGCCAAGAAACCTTCGCCTTATGTATATTCAGATTTGGCCCACTCCAGAGAGGAAAGCGGAGCAGAGCCCTTCAATCTCCTTCATACACTTTCCCTGTAACCGAAAAGCAGAGGACCAGAAGTTAACAATGCTCATAAGAACTGATGGTATGGGTTGCAGATGACCTCCATATGATAAGAATCTGCTTGTCCAAGTACTAAATCTGTTCCTAACCTTTTCAACCAGAGGTAGGTAGTCATTACTTGTCATTGCTTTTGGTTATGAGAGGCAAACCAAGGTAACGCAAGGGTAGCATACCCACCGCAAACGGGAAGTTTTCTCTGATCTCTTCCTGTACTCTTTGTGACATCCCAGCCATGTATAAGGTAGATTGCTTTAGACATTCTTTGGATTAGACATGTAATCTCTACATTCTTTGGATTTATAAAATTATTTCAAAAAATTAAAAATTGTAGAAAACTAATATTTTGCCTAAACCTATAAAATTTTAAGACGTAAGTGTTATAAGCACATCGAATTCAAAAATTTAAGTTTAAGTACACTGAAAGATATAAAGTGTCCTTAAAACGTTTACTAAATTAAAATTGGTCATATGATTGGTTAACATATGTAAAAGTTTATTCAAATATTGAATTGGTGTACATGTTAGACACCATCAGTTCCAAAACAGTTTTGGATTTAAAATTATTAACATAAAATACTAAGTATTAAACATTAGAAAAAGATAAAGAAATATTCAGGGGTGTAGCGAGGGTGTTAATCTAGTTAACTTAATTATAATTAAATAAGCAAAGGGCCAATACCAAATGACCTTTTCTCTTTGGTATTTGTTCATCTCTCCATGTTAGACCTTAGGGTATTATTGGCCAAAAATCATACTTTTTGATTGGTCCTCATATTTACAAAAATCGTCATAATCAAATAACACTCAGTTTTTTGTCATTAACCTAGATTATGAACTTTTAATGTTTATTTTAAATTTAAATTCACAGTACATTCATTAATTATCATGGTACACACGCAAATAAACTTCGAAAAGAGGAGGTTGCAACCAAACTGGAAATACATCTTTGATACTTAAAGCATAAAAAGTAACTGGATAGGTAGCTTAACAGCTACATCGGCGGCTTCATTCAACTCTTTTGACACCTAATTGAGGTTACTGACCAGATCCCAAAAACTTTGGGGGCGGAGGAGGCCTACATCCTTTTCTCACGCAATAATTTTTAGGAAGCCGGGGGGGAAGAGTTGGAAAACGCGGGGGGCGTGGCTTAATAAACCCCGGAATGAACTTCGGTGGAATTTTTGGAATGGTAAAGGCCTCTACCGTCACTTGACGACCAACATGGTTTGTCTCCTCTACACCATCAGCACCGATAAAACAGTTTACACACACATATAACATTTATTAGAGACTGTCAAAGTTTATTCAGTCCAGATAAACCAAATCAGAATGTGGTACAACCAGAATTGTTTTGTTTTGGCTAAATTTTTAAAATGTAAATTTATTGAGTTCTTGATAAAGTAAAGATAGTTTGGTTTAATATAAATTAAAAGCATTTAAAATTGTATAATATCGCGTTTTATATTAAACTCAGTTTATATAAAAAAAACCCCAAAAGACCTAAATAAACCTAACTTTAGATAAGTTTGACAAAAGAAAACATAACTAAGAAAAAGCAAAATAGTAATAACTTACGAATATGTAAAAACAAAAAAACTCACTGAGCTTGCGGATTCCCATTTGTGCGCCATGAACTTTATCTATATGTGGAAAGACAAGCAGAGGAAGGAGAAAGAGAAGCATGCAAAAGACTTTATAAGATCTCATCTTATTATTCCCTCTTGGTTTACTTATCAATATGACTCAAGTTCATGCATTTATATAGACTAGAGACATGGAAGTCTGAGAGAGGTAAGAGATAAGGTTAAATTGAAGCTACCGAAGTCGTAGTTGTCGTAAGTTTTTTTTTGTCTTGGAGAAAAGTTAGAGCATTGCATTACTCTAACATTTACCAATATTCTGTGGATGTATATAATTTTTTTGTTACCGCTTTCATTTGCCGTCATTGTAATCGTAAATATCAGTAAATGCAGAGAAAATCGCAATAACAATACTAATAAAGAGATACAAAATACATGGTTTGTGCATGACAAAAAAAAGTCCAGCAATTTTGTTAAGACATTTAATGGAAGACTTAAAGTTCGAACACTCAAGAGAGATTAACTCTCCATGCAGTGTTCTTCTCTTGGATGTAGTGTGAAATTGTTAAATTATCAAATCTTTGCCGAACCTGAAGGAGGTAAGAGATAATGTTGACGCTGTCGAAGACTTAGTTTAGTCTTATGGGTCTTTAGGTTTTGGTTGTCTAGGTGAAAATTCTTATAGCCACCACGCATGTTTTTTTTTTTTTTTTTTGGCATATTAGCATATATTTTGGGTTTATTGGGGTCAAGTGGGTTGCATTGCATTATTCTAATATTTCTTAATTTTTTGTGTGGATGTATATATTTTTTGTTTATTGGTTTTTCATTGCATTATTGATTTGCCAATATTTAAATCCTAAATATCACTGTAAATGTAGAGAAAATCGCAATATAGATAACGAGATCAAATACATGGTTTTAGGCGTAACAAAAACAAAATCCAGCAATATTGTTAAGGCGGCGTCTAATATGAAACACTTGAAGTTCAAACACTCAAGAGATAATTAACTCTCTCATGCGATGCTCTTCCATTCGATAACTTTTGGGTGTATTGTGAAATCGTTATTTAACCAAACTCTCTTCGCCTAATCCGAGCATGTCAAGATTAGACACTGAAGTAATATTCTCGTTTTAAATTTTGTTTTTGGGTATTATATAATGAACCAATTTTAATCTTCGTTAATAAGATTTAAAGCTCTAGAGAGAAAATCTCTCAACCATACTTTATTTTCGATCTCATTTCAAATTTCATATAAGGCTGAATATCGAAGACTTATTTGAGTCTTATGGGTCTTCAGGTTTTGGTTGTCTTATGAGTAATTTCGAAAACTTTTGTCTTTTTTTTTTTCTTTTTCTTTTTTTGTGGTTCTCTTCGGAGAAACGTTTTAGCCATCATGCATGCCTTTTTTTTTTGGGACCAACCATGTATGTTTTGGTTTTATAGGGTCAAGTGGGCTGCGTTGCATTGTTCTAATATTTACCAATATTGAATATTCTGTGGTATGTGGATGATAGTAGGATATACTAGGGGATAATCCAGATTACGCCCAGTATATGTTAATAAATAATCTAAAATAATTTGTGTTTAGAATTTATCATCATAAATGATT
Organism: Camelina sativa; assembly: GCF_030686135.1. NCBI lineage: Eukaryota > Viridiplantae > Streptophyta > Magnoliopsida > Brassicales > Brassicaceae > Camelina > Camelina sativa. The sequence goes on from NC_141893.1 coordinate 14,144,869, forward strand.
ATAAATAAATGAAGAAACTTTTTCTGGAACAGAGTTCTCTTAAGTGAACAATCTAAAGGTCCGATTATACCGGAATGGGATCTGCGATAGAGAGATCCACTTTCCCCGTACTTATTTATATTGTAAACAGAGGTTTTAATTACAAACATTCGGAAGGCAGAGAGCCCTAAGCTTATCACATGTATTAAAGTGGCCAATAAATGTCCTCCAATATCTCATTTGCTATTTACAGATGATAGCTTATTTTTCTGCAAGGCGGATAAGAATCAATGTGGTGCCATTTTAGATATATTAAAACAATATGAATTGGTTTCGGGACAGCAAATTAATTTTGCAAAATCTTCGATACAGTTTGGGCATAAGGGAGATGCCACGATTCGGGGTGAATTCCACTCGGTCTTAGGTATTTCAAACATCGGGGGTATAGGATCTTATCTTGGTTTGCCGGAAAGTCTTGGGGGCTCTAAAACCCAGATTTTCTCATTTGTTCGAGATCGGTTAAACAGTAGGACTACTGGGTGGTCGGCTAAGTTTTTATCCAAGGAAGGAAAAGAGGTGATGATTCTGGGTCATCAAAGAGTTTAATGGCAGCAATATATTTTGAAAACTAGTTTCATTACTGTAAATGAGTTTTTGATGTATATTTGGATTTGTTTATTTTGCCAAAAAAACTTTGGACCCATTAACAGAAGATATATAAACAATTATGGAGATGTAAAAGTGAGTGACGAGCATAGTGAAATCAAAGAATTAAGAAAGAAAGTTGTGAATTGGTGAAAATCGAATTTGAGTTTTTAATAGAGCAACCCATAGAAATATTGGCCTATCCATTTTAAAACCTTCAACTAAATTTGTAACGCCCAACCGCCATCTCTTAGAAGGCCTCACATCCACACCCAGTCCATGGGCTCACTTTCTTTAACGGGTCTCATGTCCTCTCACTAGATCCATGAGCACACCTATATTTAACAGCCGGTTTGCTACGTCCGGGAGACTTTAAAGACTTGTTACCGTCCCTAAAAATCACCACATGATATTTCCCTGTGTTTTGTGTTCACTTGCACAGTTCTGACAGTCACTTCCCAGAAGGTCACCCATCCTGAGATTATTCCAGCTCAAGCACGCTTTTACTCTGGAGTTCTCATAGGACCCTTGACCGAAAAGATAAGTGCACTTTGGTGACATAGGTGGCCAAATTAATTAATAAAAACCTCTCCGCAAGTCTCTGGAACTGGGGTGTCACAATTTACCTCCACTAACAAATCGCAACGTCCTCGTTGCGCACCAAAACCATCACCCCCGATAGTGTGAGCCCACTCGACTCCACACTCGTCTTGATTCGGCTATGATACCACTTGTAAGGAAAATTGTTTGGCCTTTGTGGCGGTCCTGTTTAGGATATTTGTTTGGCCTTGGTGGCGGTATGTTTAGACATTCTGGTCTTTGTGGAAGTCCTGTTTAGGACATTTGTTGGCCTTAGTGGCATGTTGATGATCCTTGTGTGGTCATAAGTATTCCAGTGAGGGAATATTTTGTTGGTAGGACATTTTGATGTTTCACACGAAGCACGAGAGGGGGATAAGACTCAGACGTGTTTCGAATTGTTTGCTCTAAGGACAGTTGGTCCTGAATGACTCTTGGGGAACTTTAGTTCTCCTAGTACCGTCATATTATTAGACTTTGTGGCATGAGAATATGGCCGGTATATCGACTTCGGATGACGATCCGGGGGCGCGCTGTAGGGTGGTAACTCGAGAGAAAAATATTGGACTTTGTTATATACTATGGCATGCGGGCGTAGGCCTGATGGAGAACCAGTAAAAACTACAGGTCGAGACCTATGAGTAAAGGAAAGTCCAAAATTCGAGAGCAAATAATGCCTGGAACGTGAGTCTATCGCCTGAAGTAGAGGGTGCATCGGTCGATGCAAGGCCGGTTTTTCACGGGACGAGTTAAGTTGAACGCTTGTTTGGCTGCATTTTTGGGTTAGGAAACCCTTAAGGGCGAGTATGGCTTATCTAAGCTTGAGATTTCTCTGATTTTAGTGTTTATGTGTTATGTGGTTGATTCCTTGGCTTGTTAGAATGTTTTTGTGTCACTTGGGGCTTTGTGAGGCTTCTTTGTGGATGTGGATCGTGTTTTGATGGTTTAGGAACGAAGATCTGTTGAAGAGCTTCGGGGAAGACAATGCTCGACATGTGCGTTGGTCGATGCAATGCAAGGACGGCACGATTTGACCTAGGAGCATCGGTTGATGCCATATGGAGGTCTCGGTTGATACAATTAGGGATTTCGTGTAATATCAAGCCTGCATCGAGCGAGTTGGTGTCGGTCGATGCAACCCCAGGTTGTGTCGGTCGATGCAGTTGTCCTGGTTTGTTTGTTGATTATTGTTGATGGTTAGAGTTATTTCAATTGCTTGTGTGTATAGCCCAGTAGATGAGAGGGTTGTCTCACTGAGTGTTTATAAAATACTCACGCATCTCTTATGTGTTGTGGTTCAGATAAGGGTAAAGTGTGATCGTGGAATCAATGCGATAAAGAGGAGGATGTTCTAGTAGCCCGTTGTTGTAGTCTGGTTTTCTGTCAAAATGCTAGAGTTGGGTCATTAGAATGTTTTTAGGTTGCTCGTTAATTGGTTTATGACTCTGTTGGATTGAATCATTGTTTATTGGTTAATTATTTATTGGTTATTGGCTTAATGGTATCTGTTGGTTTTCCGCTGTTCTGGTTTGTTTGTGAATAGGTGGTTAGTAGGTATTGGACCACTAGTTAAATATATATTAGTATTACATATTAAAAAGAAAAAAAATAGATCGAATCGTATCAATATTAAACTGAAAAATTGTTATAGTTTTAATTAAAAATATCCTTCAACACTACAAGAAAATAATTTTATTAAGACGAAATATTTAGTCACAATAAAAAACATTTAGTCACAATATAAACATTGTTACGAATTTGTGACGATTTTTAAATGGTTGCAATACAATCGTTACAAATTTTTATTTGTACCAAAAACGTCACAAGAGTTGCAACGAATATATTAGTAACCATTTTGTCATCAATAATTATGACACAAAAAAAGTAACAAAACTGTCTCAATTACAGACTAACAAAAAGTCTTTAAATCGTCACAATTCATGTTTAAAATAACGTTTTAATTATGTATCTTATTATTACGAAACTATAGTCTCAAATGGTCACAAATGATAATTAAAAATTGGTTCAAAATTTTAACAAATACTCAAAAATCATGATATTTTGTGACTATCATAATGTTCAATCTTATCATTTGAAGTTAGTTTCAAATGGTCACAAGTTATTACTAAAAACTTCATTGCATATGATAAAAATTATAACAAAAAAATTAATCTCAAGACAATATTTTTTTAAAAAATTTATAATCATAAAATTTATACATTATAAGCTATATTTGTTATTACAAAGAAAATAAATCACAAATTCGACCAGATGCACATATTCGACCATAATTTTCATATTATAACTCTTATGGAAACGATCTCAAGCTCTCTGGAAAGTTAAGACTCAGATCTTTCCAACGGCTGGTATATTAGCTTCTAGTTCAATTTTTAGAAGTGGGAATCGATTTTACAAGATGACTGATGTTAATTCGCGGATCTGCGCAGAATAGGTTTGAGAAAATATGTATAACTTTTAATATACATAAATGGTTACAAAATCCTTTGTGGGAAACTTACATCTATGGGTTAGGATATTTCTCACCAAAATTTGTCCAAAAAAGAGTCCGTTTACCCCTTCTTTTCCACCATCTCCTAGGACATGTAAGATCTGTCCTTAATCTCAACTGTGGTTTCTTGTTCTCTTTCTCTCAAATGGTTTACTCTCGTTTAGGAGGCACGAAATTAAAAAGAATAAAACCCTAACCATCTCTTAAATAAGTCTTGTTAAATTAGGGTTAGAGACTTGGCTTAATGGGCTTTGTTTAAATGACATAACAATTTATATTATTTTATGACTAATGTTTACTCATTTTAATGTCACAAATTGTGACTTGCATATCTGTTATAAGTTCATAACTAATTTGCAACAACATATTGGTCACAATGTAGTCATAAGAGTGACGATTAATATTATCATAGCATATTCATCACTAATTGTGATAAACTTTTGTTACTGATTTTTTCCGTCATAATATAGTGACGAAAATACTATGAATTTGTGACAAATAAATTTAGTCATAATATCGTATTTAAAGTGTCACAAATTTGTGACAAATTTTTTTTGTCTAAAAAATAGGTTCTCAATAAAATTATTATTATTATTATTATTTTTGTCGGCAACAAACATTTTATTAGAACAAGAAAGTTACATCCATGATATTACATATTTCGATTTACTTAGTCTGGCTTGTTTTGCTAGCTTATCAGCAGTTACATTTAGATTACAGGGAACCTTAGCAAAAGAAATTTTAACAAAGGATCTACTAAGATTTCTAATATCCCTCAGATAAGTGACAAGGAGAGAGTGTTCATTCTGCAAGTTCTGCTCATTTTCCAAGATATGAAGAAGCTTTTGGTATAAGATAGATGCATCTCCACAGAACAGTACATTGTTGTAGCCAAGCCTTTTTACATTTAACATTGCTGACCTTAATGCTTCAGCTTCAACTTCAACCGGTGTGTTTATTGGATTGATGGCTGTTCTCCCTTGCAGGATAATCCGATTTTTAGTGTTGTAAAGAATCCAGCCTATTCCTGCACATTCGGAAGGAGAGACCCATGATCCATCAACAAAGCAACAATAATCATTGGTTTTCAGATTAACATATCCTTTGCCTCCTGTTTTTGTGAGCACCTGTACTTCTCTCTTTTGAGATTTTCCAATCTCTGCCTTTTCCTGATTATAGGATAAGCTATCTTTCCATTGTTGTAAGTACATAAAAGCTCAATTGATAATATACGGGCTTGATAGCTTTTTTTTTTTGAAAAGAATGTCATTTCTCGCTTTCCAGATATGCCAACCAATGAAAGGGAAAACGCTTACATCCTTTCTCTGGTTGAAAGTTAAACTGAGCAAGAAATCCACATTCTGATGAACTGAATTTGAAAACGGAGATGTACCTGAATGATAACAGTCTAGGGAGAGACTCCAGATCTCTTTACTCACTCTACAGTGGAAGAGAAGATGATTTATACTTTCAATATCTTCACCACACCTTTGACAATTATCTTCTCGTATTATTCTTCTCTTCTTAAGATTTTCTGCAGTTGGTAAAGCATTATGTAGACATCTCCGCCAGAAATGCTTAATTTTATGAGGAACATTTTGTCTCCAAATATTTGAAAATGTATTAGAAGATATATTGTTTTGAACAGAATTGGCCAAGTGGGAGACTTCGCTAGAGAGCTTACGTTGAAGATTATAACCAGATTTAACCGTGTAAACACCCTCTTTAGGGCATCTCCAACCCTACTCTATTTTAGAGTCAAATCTCTTTTATAGAGCAACATTTGCTCCAACCCTACTCTATATTTTACTCTAAAATAGAGAAAATGATAGGATTGCTCTATATATAGAGCAACTCTATTCTCACCTCTATTTTTTTACACTAACTCTATTTTAGAGTTGAAAATAGAGTAATACATTGGAGAAAAACAATGCTCTATTTTTGAGTTACTCTATTTTAGAGGAAAAAATAGAGATATACATTGGAGATGGTCTTAGTATGCATCCAGTGTATCACATCAGCGGATCTTGTAATAGAAGGACGAATGTTTTTTTATTAAATAAATATCTGTTTGATCCACAATGCGATGTAGAAACTCTTAATTCCAACTAGCTTGTTCCAGCAAGTCACTCACTTTTAAGTACGGATACATATGTATTCCAGGTCCAGACGGTGGTCTTGATGGATTTGTTGGAAGCCAATTGTCATTCCATACTTCAATTTGTTCCCCGTTTCCAACAATATATTTTAAACCATGAGAAATCAGCTTTGTACCTTGGGCAATGCTTCTCCATGCATAGCTTGAGTGTTTTGACTTGTGCTTTGAGAAGGCTTGTCTTTGGGAAGTATTTAGCTTTAAAGACTCTTGCCATAAGCGAAGATGGGTTCTGCAAAATCCGCCAACTTTGCTTAGCCAAAAGAGCAATGTTAAAGTCTTTTAGATCTCTTATTGCTAAACCTCCAGCTTTATTTGTTTCAACAATTTTTTGCCATGCTACCCAGGGGATTTTCTGATTTTCCTTATTGGTTGACCACCAAAATTGTCTCATAGATCTTGTAATCTTATTGATTAGTCTTTGAGGAAGGAGGAAACAAGACATGCTGTAGGTATGAATGGCTGTAACAATCGACTTGAGAAGCACTTCCTTACCTGCGGGTGACAAGAGCTTAGTGTACTAATTTCCCATTTTGTGGTATATTCTTTGTGCTAAGTAAGAAAAAGCATTTGTCTTGTTTCTTTCTATAAACTCAGGTAGTCCAAGATATTGACCAAAACCTTGCGTTTTGTAAATCTTCAGCATTTGACTAATATGATGTTTTTTGTCCTGATCTAGTCCTTTGCTAAAAGTAATAGTTGATTTCTGAAAATTTATAGCCTGACCTGAAGCTTGCTCATATTGATTGAGGATGTCTAACAATGTTTTACATTCCTCCTCAGTAGCTCTGCAGAATAGCAAGGAATCATCTGCAAAAAGCAAATGTGAAATTGGAGGGCCATTTCTGCTTGCTTTAAACCCATGAAGCTTCCTCAATCGAATATTTTCCTGAATTAAGGCTGATAAGGCTTCTGTGCATAATAAATAAATGTAAGGTGAAATAGGATCACCTTGACGAATACCTCTCTGTGGCTTTATAAGGCCAACTGGTTGTCCATTAATAAGGACAGAATACGATACCGTTGAGAGACACTTCATAATCCACTTACACCATACTTCTGAGAAACCCATTTTCCTCATAACTGTCTCAACAAAACACCATTCAACTTTATCAAAAGCTTTACTGATATCTAACTTTGTGGCTATATAATGTTGAACCCTCTTTTTGGTATGTAGTGAATGAAGTAGTTCATGAGCAATCAATAATATGTTATCTGTGATCAATCTGCCTGGAATAAAAGAAGACTGGTTTGCAGATATAATTGTGTTCAGCCACGATTTGAGTCTATCAGCTAACACTTTTGATAATATTTTATAGGCAACATTGGCTAGACTGATCGGTCTATAATCTTTCACTTCGTTAGGCTGATCTATTTTTGGAATTAAACAGATATGTGTATTATTTATTTTCGGATCAAGGTCACAATCATCAAAGAACGACTTTGCAAAATTGAACACACCTGTGTGAATTGTGGACCAATGATCTTGATAGAAACCTGGGTTAAATCCATCAGGTCATGGGGCCTTGTCTCTTGCCATACGATGGACAGCTTGGTGCAGTTCCTCTTCTGTAATAGGTTTTGTTAAGGCCTCATTCATTTCTCTTGACACACGAGGTTTAATATATTGAACCACATTCTCAATCTTGCCTTTTTGTTAAGATTTATACAGAGAATCAAAATACTCTACTATGACTCTCTTAATACCTTCTTCCGATGTCCAGGTGATCCCATGTGCATCAGTGATTGTGGTGATTTTGTTATAGCCCCTCCTCTGTTTAGTTTTTGCATGGAAAAACTTTGTATTTCTATCCCCAGCTTGAAGCCATTGAACTCTGCTTTTTGTTCTCCAGTATTCTTCCTCCAATATGTATTCAGTTGTTAAAGCAGATTTCAAAGTATAGATCTTATTAAAATCCAAGGGATTAGAATTATACTTTTCTGGAATCTGAATTTTCAGCTCCTGGATTTTCTTTGCAGTGTTGTTGATGTGTTGTGATTTCCATCTGGATAGACATGATCGACAACGTCTTAAAGCTTCATGAAAGTGGTTTGCTGGGAGATTATAACAATCATTGTTCCATGTCTTCAATAGTTCTTGTTTAATCTCTTTATTAAATCGCCACCTATTGTCGTATCTGAACAGAGGAAATCCTTTCTTTTTTCTGTCACCAATATGAATTAGAAGCGGCCTATGATCAGAGCCTATCCACTCCAACAATTGTACATAAGCATTCAGGAACACATCTTGCCATTTTGCTGAAGTTACTGCTCTGTCAATACGCGATTGAATTTCATAGGAATGACGGTGCCCAAACCAAGTGAACTTTCCTACAATTGTCTTTAACTCATGAAGTCCTGAGGTGTATAACATTCTTCTGAAAGTTTTGAACGATGTTTCAGGTCTTTGAGGACCTCCAAGCTTCTCATCATTGCTCTTGATATCATTAAAGTCACCCAACACAAATCTTGGTTTGCTTCTATACAAATCAGTAGTAGCGCAATAAGTCATATGATCCCATATACTATTACGATGCTTCTGGTCAGGGTCCCCATATACATACGTAAGACAAAATGTTGGTGAACCTGGTGCCGATATATACATATCCGTGTAGTTCAAGCCCAAAAAATCCACTTGCACTCTATCATTGTGGTGATATGTTACGGTTTTGACTCACTTTGACCCCGTTTATTTGATAGTTTTGTAATTGTTTGAGTCCTTTTCAGGTTATAATAAGAGGCTAGGAAGCTAAAAGCAAGGATTGGAACAACAGGAGCAATCAGAGCAGAAAGGAGTTGAATTGGAGCAGAAAAGCTGATTTTAGACCCAGGAGCACATGCTCCCGATTTCCGAGCACATGCTCCCAACTCTACGGTTTCATGACGACACGTGGCAAGCATCTAGGCGCCGATCCCCTGCCTAATTCCCCTTATTTTAGGCGATCTTTTGTGAGAGAAAGAGGGCTGAGATCGCTTTTTAATAGGGAGATTTGAATTTGGAATCTTTCCTTATTTTTCTCTACTTGTATGCTATTTAACCTAGGGTTTTTAGGAGAGATAATATACCTTTTTCTTTTGTTTTTGAGCGACGCTTTTGTGAGAGGGAGAAGAGCGGCTACCTTGTGAAGCATTCTCTGAACCCTTTTTATTTTTATGTCATTGAATTTCTCATCTTTTGCTATGATTCATTTCTCTATGTCTGAGTAGTTTTCTTTGCTAGATTAGGGGTTTCAAAAGGGGTTTCATGGGTTAGCAACAGAACACAAATAGGGCTTTATATAATCGATTGTCTTCACTATTGTTAGACTTAATGCTTAGGTTGATTTGATCACCCAATCCATGATTCTAGGTTTATCTATTCATCAAAAGTGTAATAGGTTGCTAGAAAAGACATTAGTGGGCAAATTATCCTAGACCTGCGAAAGTTGATGTGTAGGTGATTTGTGAACTTATCATTCCTGTTCTTTAATGCTTGTCTGCGATTCTGGGCTCAAACGACAGTTTAGGGTTTATGGACCGCCGAGCATGTGCTCCGGATGTCTGAGCACGTGCTCCGCGTTTCCGCACAGAATCGATCAGATAGAGTTGTTGATACCACGACAGTGGATCAGTTATATTTATGTTTGAGTTCTAGACTGGTACTTAATCTATGCCCTGAATAGTTGTTTAGTTGCTATCTCTGAAATTTCCGAGAATTACCCCTGATCTAGTGTTTTGCTTATTGCCTTTTTATACCGTTTTAATCGCGTTACTGTTACCAAACAAACCCAACTTTGAATTGTCTTAGCTTGAAATTGAACCAATAGAACCATAGAGAAAAACTTGGTCTTTGTGGGATTCGATCCCTAAGTACTACTTCTTTGCTGTGCACTTGCAGTAGGAAAATAGGGTTTAAAACTCTGTGTATCATATAACATTCTTCTGAAAGTTTTGAACGATGTTTCAGGTCTTTGAGGACCTCCAAGCTTCTCATCATTGCTCTTGATATCATTAAAGTCACCCAACACTAATCTTGGTTTGCTTCTATACAAATCAGTAGTAGCGCAATAAGTCATCTGATCCCATATACTATTACGATGCTTCTGGTCAGGGTCCCCATATACATACGTAAGACAAAATGTTGGTGAACCTGGTGCCGATATATACATATCCGTGTAGTTCAGGCCCAAAAAATCCACTTGCACTCTATCATTCCAAAAGATAGCTAGACCTCCTCTGAGTCCATCTGAAGGGATAATATAACTGTACAGAAAATCAAGCTCCTGTCCTAGAGTATTTACATACTTATATCCATTGTTAGTTTATATGAGGAATAAGATATTAGGTTTACAAGACTTCCTGGTATCTTTTAGATATGGAATTGTCAGAGGATTCCTCTTAAGCTCCTGACAATTCCAATGCATTATCCTCATTTTGGAAGGGGTGGTTTCGGGGTTTCCACCCTCCCATGTATCTCATAATCTTCTTCGAATCTTTGCTTTGAAGTTAAGGTTTGATCTTCAGATGGAATATCCTCTCCCTTCCTTTTCTGACCTCGATCCATTGCATTTGCAGGTTCATCACGATCTTCTTTTATTTGTGGGTTTTCATGACCGATGGATTCTCCTAATATATCTTGCACACTTTGATTGAGGGGTTCACCTTGTGGTATTGGTTGGATGTTGAGGGGAGTTTCATCCATAATATTTATAGAAGCTTCGTCTTCAGGGTCTATTGCTAGAGCCTTCTTTTTAAAAATAGTATTAACCTTGGATGTGGCACCATATTCCTTGGTGGTGATAGGGACAAAATCACGAGTAATAGACATATCATCAATGTCTCGGAGCTTTGGTGGGAGCATGGTCCTTAGAGTTCCAATAACTGGAGTCGATGAATCAACATTGTCACTCATATTCTCATCCTCACCTTGAAGTTCCTTTTGTAATGGTTCGAGAGCATGCCTAATTGCTTCCTCATCTACTTGCGGAAGTTGAGCCACATAATCACAGACTGATTCATCATGCCTTAATGATCCACATCTAAAGCAGAATTTTCTAAGCTTGCGAAATATGAACCTGATCATGGTTGGTGCTTGAAGCGGATCAAATTCAATATAACGAACAAAGACCAGCCTGTTGTTAATATTCATACTTACATAAGCCCAAACCTCACCATCAGAGTCTTCGGTTACTTCATTAAATCTGACCTCATCAATATGGCCTAAAACTCCTCCAACTTCTCGAACAACCGCTTCAGATCTGAAATCCTCAGGTATATTTAGGATCTTTATCTAAAAGGAGATTTCTGATAGAAACGTTGGAAGATTACGCCTTGTCCAACGATCGATTGCAACCATCCAAAGGTTATAGTGCCATGGACCATTCTCAAGAACCGTCAGCAGATGATGCTCTGCTTTGAAGAAGAATTGGACTGTACCATCATCGTTTATCCTGCTTGTTACTCGTCCTTGCAATTTCCAAGCTTTTGGAAGAGCCCCTTTCATTCCAACTGGTTTCTGATGTTGAGGATTTAAACACTTAACAACCAGGCTTAATCGATTACTAACCTCACGAGATCTCATAGCTTCTATGGACATCTTCATACGTGTTCTTTCTGACCCCAGATTTAGATTTTGCATAACTTCCCATAGATCTTTCGCCATCCTTATAATCTTCAACGATTATAGAACCAACTTAACTTTGAACTTAAACCGGAAGTGAAAACCGCACTTAACAGAGAAGAAAACCGCCGGAAAATGAAGTCGGTGGTGAGTCGGTGGAAAATCGCCTTTCGAATCGTCTAGAAAGAGAGAAAACTCTTTTTTAATAGTTATGCAAATAATCAAACCAACTATTTCTGTCATTTCAATAAAATTATTTTTCTGTAGTGCAAGAAATAGTGTTCTGTCCATTTAAAATTATGAACTAAATAATTGAAAGAATGGTCATTTCATACTTGTACCATATGGAATGACGTTGTTTTGCTCTTTTTAATTGAAAAAAAAATGTTGCAAATACAATTTTATCATATGACATAATCAGTTGATCCCATAACCATAACCGAAAAATAGTTAAACTTTCATGATTATATGACCAAAATTATACTTTTTGATTGGTACTCATACAGTCACGAAATCAGTCATAAATCAAATGAAACTCAGTTTTTTTGTCATTGACCTAGATCATGAACTTTTTATTTTTATTTTGAATTTAAATTCAACATAGTACATTCATTGATTATCATGGTACGTACACACGCAAACCAGCTTCAAAAAGAGGTTGCAACCAAACTGGAAATACATAGCATAAAAAAGTAACTGGATAGGTAGCTTAAAAGCTACATCGGCCCCTTCATTCAACTTCTTATGACACCTTATTGAGGTTACTGACCAGATCCCAAAAACTTTGGGGGCGGAGGAGGCCTACATCCCTTTCTCACGCAATAATTACGAGGACGCCGGGGCGGAAGAGTTGGAAAACGCGGGGGTGGCTTAAAAAACCTCCGCGGAATGAGAGGCCTAAGATTTGGAAAGGCTTCGACGGTCACTTGACGACCAACATGGTTTGTCTCCTCTATACCATCAGCACCGATAAAACAGTTTACACATACATATTACTTATTAGACTGTCAAAGTTTTTTTGGTAATTCTAATGAGAGTATTTATTCAATCCGGATAAACTAAATCAGAATGTGGTACAACCAAAATTGTTTTGTTTTGGCTAAATTTATATTTAAAAAAAGTAAATTTATTGACTTCTTGAAAATGTAAAATAGTTTGACAAAGTAAAACAGTTTGACTTAATATAAATTAAAAGCATTTAAAATTGTATAATATCGCTTTTTATATTAGATTCAGTTTATATTAAAAAAAAAACACGCAAAAGACTTGAATAAACCTAACTTTAGTTATTTTTACAAAAGAAAGCCCAACTAAACAAAAAGCAAAATAGTAATAACTTACGAATATTTAAATTCAAAAAAAAAAAAAAAATCTTACCGAGCTTGCGGATTTCCATTTGTGCGCCATGAACTTTATCCATATGTGGAAACACAAGAAGAGGAAGGAGAAAGAAAGGCATGCAAAAGACTTTATAAGATCTCATCTTAATATTCCCTCTTAGTTTACTTATCAATACTCAAGTTCATGCATTTATATAGACTAAAGACATGGAAAGTCTGAGAGAGGTAAGAGATAAGGTTGAAGCTATCGAAGACTAGTTGTCTTAAGGTTTTTTTTTTAAATAAAAAAAAATTAAAAAAGAAGTTTTGGTTGTCTTCTGATAAAAGTTTTAGCCACCATGCATTGCACAAAAAAAAAAGCCACCATGCATGTTCTTGTTTTTTTTTGGCATCAGTTATGCATGTTTTGGTTCTATTGGGTTGGTTGCATTGCATTTACTGTATCTAGTATTTACCATTATTCTGTGGATGTATATTACTATTTTTTTTTTTGTTACCGCTTTTATTTGCCATTATTTTAATCGTAAATATCACTAGATGCAGAGCAAATCGCAATAATATATATAATACTAAATTACTAATAAAGAGATCAAATTCATGGTTTTGTGCATCACAAAAAAAAATCCAGTAATATTGTTAAGACATTTAATGGAAGACTTAGAGTTCGAACACTAAAGAGATTAACTCTCCATGCGGTGCTCTTCTCTTGGACGTAGTGTGAAAGTGTTATATAATCAAATATTTGCCGAGCCTGAAGGAGGTAAGAGATAATGTTGAAGCTATATATCGAAGACTTCGTTTAGTGTTATGGGTCTTTAGGTTTTGGTTGTCTAGGTGAAAATTCTTAAGCCACCACGCATATTTTTTTTTGGCATCAACCATGCATATTTTTGGTTTATTGGGTCAAGTGGGTTGCGTTGCATATTCGCATTATTCTAACATTTATTAATTTTTCATGTGGATGTATATATTTTTTGTTACTGGCTTTCATTGCTTTATTGATTTGCCCATATTGAAATCCTAAATATCACTGTAAATGCAGAGAAAATCGCAATATAGATAAAGAGATCAAATACATGGTTTTATGCGTAACCAAAAGAAATCCAGCAATACTCTTAAGGCGGCGTTTAATGGAAGACTTAAAGTTCGAACACTCAAGAGAGATTAACTCTCCATGCGGTGCTCTTCTCTTGGATGTAGTGTGATATTGTTATATATATAATCAAATCTTTGCCGAACCTGAAGGAGGTAAGATATAATGTTGACGCTCTCGAAGACTTAGTTTAGTCTTATGGGTCTTTAGGTTTTGGTTGTCTAGGTGAAAATTCTTATAGCCACCACGCATTTTTTTTGCATCAACCATGCATATATTTTGGGTTTATTAGGGTCAAGTGGGTTGCACAGCATTATTTATAATATCTCTTAATTTTTTGTGTGGATGTATATATTTTTTGTTATTGGTCATTGCATTCTTGATTTGCCCATATTTTAATCCTATATATATATATCACTGTAAATGCAGAGAAAATCGCAATATAGATAAAGAGATCAACATACATGGTTTTATGCGTAACCAAAACAAAATCCAGCAATATGAAACAATCAAGAGATTAACTCTCCCATGCGATGCTCTTCCATCCGATAAGTTTTGGGTGTATTGTGAAATTATTATTTAACCAAATTCTCTTCGCCTAATCCGAGCAGGTCAAGATTAGACACTAAAGTAGTATTCTTGTTTTAAATTGGGACAATTGCATTTTTTATACCTTTATTTGCATTTGAATGAAATCGTAGATCCTATATTCGATTTTCGAGAAACATAACCACTAAGGATGCTAAAATTACAGTTGACTCCTTTACAACCAAACAAAAAACAGAAACCGAAATGACAGATGTAACCCGGAAGAAGTATGCAATAGATACATTTAAGGGAGACTCCAATTGACGTCAACGAGTAGACATAAAGATATGTCTACTCGTTAATTATAGTTTAAAATTTTAATTTTAAAAATTATAAAAAATAATTTGGTAAACCTATTGACCAAATAATAACCACATAGACTTACTGCATTGAAATAAAATAAATATACATATAAACTAGTCAAATTAAGGGAGAAAAGGCTGATTAGGTTAAAATTATTTGATTTAGGGTTTGCTTAAGTAGACCTCTCTGTAGACTATTGGTAGTTGACTTTGTAATGCCATCAACTATTAATATTATATTATTTTAATTTCACAGACAATTTAACCAAACCGATAGCTGAACCTAACCAAATGCGTACCGATTTCTTGATTTTAACCTAACCGGATTCAGTAACCATATAAATACTTCTTTATGTAAGTCAACCCTAGTTTGTATGTGCTTTCTCTCTCTCCACAATTTCTCTCTCTAAAATTCCGATATTATTGCTCTCGAAAATTCAGATTCTATCCTCATCATTTATCGTCTTCGAAACTCAAGGACATCTCAGATAAGTATTCTCATCATTTATCGTCGGCTATTTGCTTTTGTAACGCTTTAGCTAATTTTCTTCGAAAATATATATGTTCTCATAGTTTTTTGTTCATTTTGCACTCAGATATGGGGTTACACAGCTACACTCAGCCATCTTCTAGTTCGTTGCAAGTATGGAGTGAAGGTCCACCCGAAGTAAACTTTCTTGGCCTGACAGTTGGAATTCCTGACAAATGTTACTGTGGAAGGGAAACCGTTATGAAATGTTCCACCATAGCCGACAATCCTGGAAGGATTTTCTTTGGATGCAATAACCATGAGGTTGTTAGATTGTATGATGGTTTATTCATTTGGTATAATTATTATTTGAGTATAGATAATATTCTTATGGTATATTTATTTCTATGGTACGGTAGAGGATGGAGAGGACCATATTATGAAATGGTGGGATGAGGCTATTATGCAAGAACTTCAAGCAATGAGAGGTGGACTTGCTGACCAAAGGGATTCTATTACAGCCATCCAGGAAAATGATGAAATGCTATGGGTTCAGCAGGAGCTAGACAAGGTGAAAGATCAGATGAAGGAATTACGTCTGTCAGTTCGTCGTGTACGCGCGGTGGTCGAGAATGTCTTAATCGCCGGTATAATCTTTATTGTTGTATTAATCTCTTTTGCTTCGTAGATCTTTCAATTAAAATCTGTGAACCTCTCTTTATCGTGGTTGTTTGTTTGAATGGCGTATTTATGTCTGTAATCTGTGAACTTGCTTCAGTTTCTGTAATATTTGGACGATATCGTTGACTTCATTAGATGACCTATTTAGTAGACTTCCCCCAATTACATTAAGAAGTCAGTAGACGAAGTCTACTCGTTAATGATTTACGACACGACGGTTTGCGTTATTAATTTGTAACTGTTCATTGTAACCGTTTCGTCTCGTATATATAAACCAGCACGGGCCTTTTGATTATTTTAAAACTGCAACCAAAAAAGTTATCTGTAAATCATTTCTTTTCTCTTTAAAAAAAAATAGTACGTAGTTCATCTTTACGACGAAAAATTGGTGATTGGTCAATATACTTGTATCAGTCAATATAAATCATCCACGCTTAATTGGAGACTGATCACGGTTGGGTAATTGAAACTTTCTCTATATCACTTCACTTCATCATATAAATGTATAATCATTTATCATTCACGTCTGTGTAACTCTTAGAAAGTTTCTATATCATGTCACTTTATACTTAAAAGTGTAGAAATCTATATACACGCAACTTTTGTCTCTGTACCATAAAAACTCGTTCATCGTCGTTAACGATGTATTAATTATTTTGATTTGATGGATTTGCAGTTTAAAGTATGTTTTAGTTTCCCCATAAAGAAGTATACTTGATAAGTCTTCAGCATAATAGTACAAAACTTAATTTGATTTGATGGATATGCAGTTTAAAATATGTTTTAGTTTCCCCAGAAAGAAGTCTACTTGATAAGTCTTCAGCATAATAGAACAAAAATTAATTTTATTTGATGGATTTGCAGTTTAAAGTATAGTTTAGTTTCCCCAGAAAGAAGTCTATTTGATAAGTCTTCAGCATAATAGTACAAAAATTAATTTGATTTGATGAATTTGCAGACGGTCCAGTTTCCCGTGGAGAAGTCTGCCAGAGAAGTCGTCAACATAATCATTACAAGGTATAAATTGATTTGATGTTAGTTGGCGGTAATATTTATATGTTTAGTTTACCGATAAGCGGGAACCGGTTTCAAGAAGCTCAGCGTATGTACAACCGTGTTGCAAAAAAACATTCTCCCACCTTTGCGTCCATCCATATCAAAATGCCAGGACCCATTTCTCGTCGTCCATACTCCGTAAACAACAGGTATTTGCGCCATCTACCTGAAAGAGTAAGCAACAAGTCAATTACTCATTACATAGCTGACTATCCTTATAAGTCTTAAATCAATAACCTAGATGCCTAACAAAACCAAAAACATGATTGATCCAAAAGTATAATATATTATCATGACAATAATAGACAGAGGCAAGTACATAACTGACACAAAACATTTTGAACTACAAAATCAAAAAGAAAAATTTATAAATTTCAATTAAACACTATTTCAAATATACAGACTTCACAGATAACTCCAACGGTTTGACTTCGTAAATTAGTCTACTTTAATGACGTAACTACCTATGAAAACCAAAAACTTTATTTCTTCATATGTATGATATGGGTTCATGTCAAAAACATACAGAGGCAAGTAAATAACATATATCAAAGAATACAACAAGAAAATCTTAAAAATTATTCACCAATTTGCAATAATTTGGTTTTCAAAATCTGCTGACTTCATGTTGACGTCAACGGGTAGATATAAACTAGACTATACGAAGATAACTTCAAATGAAGTCTATTTTTTGTGGTATATTTTTGCAATTACAATTTAACAAAGCAGACAGCGGACGAAGTCTACTAGAACCGGTTGACTTCTTCTGTGGTCATCCTTTGTTAATTTTTTGGTCAGTTTTGCAATTAAATATATAAAAATAGGTAGACTTCAATGGAAAGTTCCACCTGTTAACTTCAATTATAGTTTACTCTGGTTATTTTTGCAATTGACCAACCCATTGACTTTACAGTAGACTTCTGTCTAACAAGTAGACTTCATCTATCCGTCAACAAGAAAATGTAAACTTCGTCGTGGTTAGTATTGCAATTGACCAAGTTTGACTTTTGCCAAGTAGACTACATACGAAGTCTATAGTAATGATGACTTCGTTTGCAGTCTGCCGTGATCATTTTTGGAGTTGACCAACATTTAAATTTTTTAATTAGTAGACTTCATTTGGAGTCAAATAATTATTTTAATATAATAATATTACGGTCAATGCTTAAATATTTTGGTCAATTCCAAAAATTGTCACTATAGTAGTCTAATCGTTTATTATCGTAAGAAGACTTAGGCCAACAGTCATCACTAAAAAGTCAAGAATTTGGTCAATTGCAAAAATACACCTTAGTAGACTGCAAACGAAGTATCTGACGGAAAGATTATAATGCAGTCTGAATCATATTTTTTTGTTTTCAAATGAAATTAAGGAGACTGAAATTTTAGTCTACGGGCTCGAAATTCGATAAATTTTAAATTACAAAACTGACCACATAGTAGACTTTACATGATATTATGACGGTTGGACTAACAAATGAAGTCTAAGTTCGACAAAAAAACAAAGAAAATCACGAATCTACCGGAAAATAACCTTATCGGTAGTGGTTTCGCAATGTCTAGCACCGAGGACGTCGTATTTAGTCACCACTGAAGAAACACAGCGCCAATTTTCCTTGTTCACGAGATATAACAAGATTAACGAACTTTCAATTTTTTCGGGTTGTTGAAGCATTAAGAGCTTCAAATTTAGTTGTTCATGGTTGTTGAAAAATTGATGGCGGTGGTACAACCGTAAATAAGACAAGAAGATGAGGATATGGATGTAATAAACATTTTCGCAAGAAATTCAAATAAATTAGAAATAATGGTATTTCTGTGAATACAATGAATGGCAGAGGATTTAGTAGGCAGAAAGTGACAAATGTTTGAGAGAGAAAAAGATGAGTCTAGTCTTGCAATTGACTCAAATTAGAGGTCTAATTTTGTAAGTGTCCCTTTTAAATTTCGTTTTTGGGTAGTATATAGTGAACAATTTTAAACTTCGTTAATAAGATTTAAAGCTCTAGAGAGAAAATCTCTCAACCATACTTTATTTTCGATCTGATTTCCTATTTCCATATAAGGTTGAATGTCGAAGACTTATTTGAGTCTTATGGGTCTTCAAGTTTTGGTCGTCTTATGAATGATTTCAAAGACTTTTGTTTTTTTTTTTTTTTTTTGGTTCTCTTCGGAGTAACGTTTTAGCCATCATGAATGTCTTCTTTTGGCATCAACCATGCATGTTTTAGTTTTATAGGGTCAAATGGGTTGCGTTGCATTATTCTAATAGTTATACCAATATTCTGTGGTATGTGGATGTTAGGGTATTTTTTTTTTGTTACCGCTTTCAATTGCCCTTATTTTAATCCTAAATATCACCGTAAATGCAGAACAAATCGCAATAATAATAAAGTGATCAAATAATATCACGGTAGCCGAAGCATTATCGCATAGAAAACGAAACCATAGAGTTGATTATTTGAATCAGATAGAGACAGTTATTGACGGAGTTCGTAATCAAGGGTTACTGCAGACTGCGGACATAGTTCTCTGGAAAGGAAAAAGGGATCGTTTTAAAACAAATTTCCACACAAAGGAGACATGGGAATGCATTAGGATTCAAGGTCAGCGGAGGACGTGGTACAAGGGGGTTTGGTTCTCTCAAGCCACCCCCAAATACTCTTTCATCGTATGGCTAGCAACACTTAATCGGTTGACAACAGAAGATCACATGCAGCACAGGAACACAACAGTGGATACATTCTGTCAGCACAGGAACACAACAGTGGATACATTCTGTCTCCTCTGTTATGCTCCTCAGGAAACACGAAATCATCTGTTTTTCTCATGTTCATATTCGGCGAAAATTTGGACAGACCTTGTCTCCAAGCTTCTCACCACCAATTTCACCACGGATTGGGAGACCATCCTGGATCTCCTCACGATAGCTCTTTGGGGAAGTCTACTCTATTCTTGTTAAGATACACCTTTCAGGCCTCAATGCATTCTCTCTGGAAGGAGAGAAACAATAACCGACATGGAGAACCTCTAGTGCTGAAGGTGAATTATGTGTATTGGACCTGAAACAAATCCAGCAAGGTAAAAGCCCAAATCAGAAGCCTAATCAATACCCTCATGTCAAGACAAACTTGACTGTACCAGCAACACCTCTGCTTCACAACCGTTATGATGCTCTCGTCGATAAGGATGATGACTAGCCTACTCACAGTTGTACACATGAGTAACCTAAGTCTAGAATGTTCTCTATGTCACTATATAAGACAATGTAGCTACAGCTTGTAAGATCTATCTTGATATTATAATAAAGAAACAGAGTTTTGTCAAGTTCTTCGTTGATTCTCATGGTATTAGAGCCATCGTAACCTTCACAGATGCTTCAATGGCGACTGCGTATCCTTTCCCTGATAACATCCATGTTACCAGTACAGTTACTATCAAGCTAAACAACACCAACTATCTTTTGTGGAAAACTCAGTTTGAGTCCCTCTTGTCATGTCAAAAACTCATCGGGTTCGTTAATGGTGCCGTCACAGCTCCACCGCGTAACATCTCGTCAACAACCTGCAACATTGTCACAGACACTCCCAACCCGCAATATGAGTAATGGTTCTGCACAGATTAGCTTATCCGCTCTTGGCTCTTTGGTACTTTGTCAGAAGATGTACTCGGGTATGTTCACAATCTCACTACCTCTAGAGATATCTGGATGTCTTTAGCTGAGAACTTCAATAAGAGTAGCATAGCTAGAGAATTTACTCTTCGCCGTAGCTTGTGGGTTCTAGAAAAAAAAGACATGACTTTTGCGGCTTACTGTAGAGAGTTTATAGCTATTTGTGATGCTTTAAGTTCTATTGACAAACCTGTCGATAAGTCCTTGAAGATATTTGGTTTTTTGAATGGCTTGGTTCGTGACTATGACCCTATCATAAGTGTTGTTCAAAGTTCTCTTAGCAAGGCTTCTCCTCCTAGCTTCTCCTCCTAGTATCTGAAGTTGAAAACTTTGACACAAAGCTTCGGTCATACAATGTTCCTGAGTCCGTTACGCCACATCTCGCCTTTCAAGCTCAGCAAACTAGATACGGAAACCAATCACGAGGCGGATATCATGGTAGGGGAAGGTCTTTAGGACAAAATAGAGGACATGGTGGTTATTCGTCCAGAGGTAGAGGCTTCTCTCAACATCAACCCAACCCTCGAGCCTCCGGAGAGAGACCTGTCTGTCAGATTTGTGGATGTGTTGGTCATCTTGCGTCTCATTGCTGAAACAGATTTGATGAGAACTATCAACGTCCTGATATTGCTCAAGTGTTCTCTTCCCTGCAAGTTTTGGATGGTAACGATTGGGTCACAGATTCGGGTTCTACAGCTCATGTTACTCCTTCTGCTGGCAACCTGCAATCTGCAACAACTTACACAGGGAATGACACGGTTCTGGTCGGCGATGGAGCCTATCTCCCTATAACTCATGTTGGATCCACCACTATCTCTTCCTCGGCAGGTAAGATATCTTTAAACAATGTTTTGGTATGCCCGGATATGCAAAAATCACTTGTTTCTGTCTCAAAATTGTGTGATTATCTGCCGTGTGGAGTTTGGTTTGATGCTAACAAAGTTTGTGTTGTTGACATACCCACTCAGAAGGTGGTGGCAAAGGGTCCTCGAAGTAGTGGTTTATATTTGTTGGAGAATCAAGAATTTGTAGCTCTCTTCTCTAATCGCCAATATGCAGTTCCTGAAGACACTTGGCATCATACACTTGGACACTCAAACTCTCAAGTTCTCCAACAACTAAAGAACAGCAAGGAAATCAGTTTGAATAAGAGCAGCACTACCTCCATTTGTGAGCCTTGCCAGATGGGGAAGAACATTAGACTTCAATTTTTTTCTTCAGATTCTCGAGTGTTGTGTCCTCTAGATCGGATACATTGTGATCTATGGGGACCATCACCAGTTGTATCCAATCAAGGATTTAAATACTATGCAGTTTTTGTGGATGATTTTTCTCGATTCACTTGGTTTTATCCCACGCGTACAAAGTCTGAATTCTTCTCCATATTCAAAGTGTTCCAAAAACAAGTTGAGAACCAATTCAAGACTAAGATAAAAGTGTTTCATAGTGATGGAGGATGAGAGTTTACTAGCAATAATCTGAAACTTCATTTATCCGAAAATGGAATTCTACACAGGATATCTTGCCCATACACCCCTCAACAAAATGGGGTTGCAGAAAAGAAACACAGACATCTTGTAGAGCTTGGCTTGAAAATGTTGTTTCATAGTCACACTCCTCTTCATCATTGGGTAGAGGCCTTCTTCACTGCAAGTTTCATCACCAATTTGCTTCCTACTGCAACTCTGAATAATTGCAGTCCATACGAGGTTCTTTACAAGCAGAAACCAAACTATTTGATGCTAAGTGTTTTTGGTTCTGCTTGTTATCCTTGTCTTTGTCCAATGGCTGCTCACAAGTTTGATCCAAGGTCATTACAGTGTGTTTTTCTCGGTTATCACACTCAGTACAAAGGATATAGATGTCTCTATCCTCCGACTGGAAAAGTCTACATATCTCGCCATGTTGTTTTCGATGAAGATTGCTTCCCATTTCAAAATCAATACAAGTCGCTCATCCCACCATATCAAACAGCTCTGCTTCAAGCCTGCCAAGCTGCTTCAAAACCTCAAGTATCACTTCCTGCATCAGAAAATGTCTCAGTTTCACCAGTCTATCCTCGCCAAGAGACTCCAACACAGAGTTCGGTTACTGAGAACGTCCCTGTTGATAAAAATGCTCCAGAAAACACTCAGGTTCCAAGTGATTCTGAGACTAACACTCCTTCGACTGCAAGTGATTCTGAGAATGACACTCCTTCGACTGACGAAACTGACAACTCTGCAGTCGAAGAACAGGTTCTTGAAGATCAGCTGCAAGAAGATCCAGTAGATAACATTCACTTTATGACTACACGAGCTAAATATTCATAAGCCTAATCCCAGGTATGTGCATCTCACTTCGCGGTTTGCTCCTGTAGAACGGAAGGACATCATTGCTGCTCTACAACATCCAGGGTGGAATGATGCTGCTCTTGATGAGATTAGTATAATTCATATGTTACACACTTGGGATCTGGTGGAACCTACAGAAGATATGAATGTTTTGGGATGTAAGTGGGTTTTCCAGACAAAACTCAAACCTGATGGATCTGTAGACAAACTTAAAGCTCGTCTGGTTGCCAAGGGGTTCGATCAAGAGGAGGGACTGGACTATCTTGAGACATTCAGTCCCGTTGTAAGAACTGAAACTATAAGGATGGTACTTGAGGTAGCAACGTCAAAGAACTGGGAAATCAAACAACTCAATGTCTCTAATGCCTTTTTACATGGCAAATTGCAGGAGCCAATGTTTATGACACAACCCCCTGGTTTTATTGACACTCAGCGACCATCTCTTGTTTGTCGTCTTACCAAAGCCCTTTATGGTCTTAAACAAGCTCCAAGGGTCTGGTTTGACACCTTCAGCAAGTACTTAATATAGTTTGGATTCACCTGCAGCAAATTCGATCCTTCTCTATTCACATACCACAAGAATGGTAAGTCTCTCGTACTTCTCATGTATGTCGATGATATGCTGCTTACAGGGAATGATTCGGCTCTGCTACAAGCTCTTCTCATGTCCTTGAACAAACGATTCTCAATGAAAGACCTTGGTGAACCTAGCTATTTTCTTGGTGTGGAAATTTAGAAATGCTCCATTGGCCTCTTTCTTCATCAAACAACTTACGTTAAAGACATCCTACATCAAGTTGCTATGTCTAATTGTAATCCAATGCCTACTCCGCTGCCACAAAATCTGGACAAACTAAATCCAGAACTGTTCTCTGAGCCAACATATATCAGGAGTCTTGTAAGGAAGCTTCAATATCTCACCATCACCAGACCTGACATCCAATTTGCGGTCAACTTCATGTGCCAAAGGATGCATAAATCAACAGTCTCAGATTTTGGTCTTCTTAAAAGAATATTGAGATACATCAAGGGCACGTTACACATGGGACTATATATACGTAGAAGCTCCAATTTGTCCTTGTCAGCTTTCTGTGATAGTGATCATGCTGGCTGCAAGAAACTCGAAGATCAACCACAGGTTTTTGTATTCTCCTTGGTCCCAATCTCATCATTTGGTCAGCTAGAATGCAGGAAACAGTCTCCAACTCCTCAACAGAAGCTGAATATATAGCACTTACAGCAACTGCTCCAGAGATAACTTGGATTTCATTCCTCCTTCGTGATTTGGGAGTCTCTCTACAGTACCCTATCGTGCTCAAGTGTGACAACCTCTCTACAGTTTATCTAAGTGCTAATTCGGCTCTGTATAAACGCTCCAAACACTTTGATACTGATTATCATTATATACGGGAACAAGTTGCTTTGGGGCACATTGAGACACATCATATCCCAGCACAGCTTCAGTTAGCTGATGTCTTTACGAAGTCCCTTCCAAGACGAGAGTTCGAAGCTCTAAGGAGAAAACTTGGTGTTGGAGCTTCACCCACCACAAGTTTCAGGGGGAATGAAGGTGAAGTATGTGTATTGGGCCTGAAAAAAAACCAACAAGGTAAAAGCCCAAATCAGAAGCCTAGTCAACACCCTCATGTCAAGACAAACTTGACTGTACCTGCAACCGTTATGATGCTCTCATCGATAAGGATGATGACTAGCCTACTCACAGCTGTACACATGAGTCACCTAAGTCTAGAATGTTTTCTATGTCACTATATAAGACAATGTAGCTACAACTTGTAAGACCTATCTTGATATTAAAATAAAGAAACAGAGTTTTATCAAGTTCTTCGTTAATTCTCAAGTGCCACTTGCACTCTTCATTAAACGCCTAATGAACACTATGCAAAATGAGGAGTCAGCTAGATGTGATCTCTGGACTGAGATAGTCCGTGTGGCTGTAGAGTCCGTGTGGCTGTAGAACCCCGTGTCTCTGGGAAACCATGGTCTGTCCTTGGTGACTTTAATCAGACATTGGACCACTCTGATTCTTCTGTCTTCCTAAATCCAAATGTTGATCTGCCCACCAGACTATTTTGGGATTTCTTATTGACTGCATAGATTGATTATCTCACCTACATAGGCTGCTCCTTCACTTGGTAGAACAAGAGAAGTAACAACCCGCTATCAAAAAAGTTTGACAGAATTTTGGTTAATGAGGATTGGTATCAGCAAATCCCAACCTCATTCGGTTTCTTTCACCAACCAACTTTTTTTTATCATTCTCCTTCCTGCATCACTCTCAATCCTTCAGTACAGAGACAGAGGAAAGCTTTCAGGTTCCATAACTTTGGTCCTCTTGTTGATAGTAAATGATTCAGTTTCAACTTTGTTATCTCTGCAATGTTCAGATTAGCCAAAAAGCTAAAGGCTCTTAAAAACTGCATATGAGAGTTCAGTAGCGGTAATTACACTGATTTAGAAAACGATTCAGAGAAGCTCATGCGGATGTGCTGCAGCTCCAACAGGGGATCTTTACTGATCATAACCCTCTTACTGCTACTCTGGAGAATCTTTTTTCTATTAGCGGTCAAGAGTCACTTCGCTCAGAGAGGGCGATCTGAATACTTCCTATTTTCATCAAATAACTACTGCTAGACAAGCAATCAACCACATTCATTTTCTTGTTAATAGTAATAGAAACAGAATTGATTCTCAAAAGGAAAATCAGGATCACTATGTCAATTACTTCTCATCATTTCTTAGATGAAGAGCCACCTCAGTTTGATCATGCTGATATCTCAAGTCTCTTGACTTTGCGATGCTCTCCCTCTCAAGACATCCTCGCAAGAGAATTTCCACCAAAGACATCAAGGATGCACTTTTTTCCCTTCCCAAGAATAAAACTTCTAGGCTAGATGGCTACTCAGCTGAGTTTTTTAAGTCATGCTGGCATATTATTAGCCCTGCAGTCAGTGAGTTCTGTCGGTCATGCCAAATGATGAAGCAGTTGAATGCTACTTCTATACTGCTTATCCCAAAAATTCCAAATGCTTCTTTAACTTCAGACTTCAGGCCGATCTCCTTGTGTAACACAATGTATAAAATGATCTAAGAAATTCTTGCAGGGAGACTGTAGACTCTTCTTCTCCTGGTAATTTCTAACGCTTAGTCAGCTTTCCTGCCCGAAAAACTTCTCAAAGAAAATGTATTACTGACTTCAGAATTGGTCAATGAATATAACATGAAGAATTTTGACCCCCGAGGCATGCTTAAGTTGACCTGCAGAAAGTGTTTGATTCGGTGAAATGGGACTTCATCATCGCTTCAATAAACTGGATCAGTCAATGCATAAACTGGATCAGTCAATGCATCTCAACTCCTAGATTCTCCATTTCTATCAACAGAGTTTCCTTAGGTTACTTCTCAAGCTCGAGAGGGTTGCGCCAAGGGGATCCCATTTCATCCTATCTATTTTTCATTCCCATGGAAGTCTTCAGCATGCTTATGAGAACAAGTTTTGCAGCTGGGTTTATACAGCATCATCCAAAAACTGAGGATCTCGATATCACTCACCTGATGTATGTGGATGATGTAATGGTGTTCTTTGATGGATCCTCTTCTTCTCTCCAAAGGATTAGTGATGTCATGGATTTGCTTGCTTCTTGGTCGAGGCTGCGTATGAGCTGTGAGAAAACCCAAATATTCACGGCTGGTTTGAAATCAAGTGAATCCCTAGCCATTTCAAACTCTGGATTCTCTTTAGACTCCCTCCTTATTCGTTACTTGGGGATCCCGTTGATGAGTTAGAAGCTGAGAATAGCTAAGTACTCCTCTCTTCTTGATAAGTTGACGAAAATATTCAATGCATGGGCCACTTTGTCTCTCTCTTTTGTTGGAACTTGGAAGGTTGCAATTGCTAAAATCTGTGATCTATGGTTAAATAATTTTTTGGACCTAAACTTTTATCTTGCGAAAGGCCTACATAAAAAAGATGGAGACTCTTTGTAGTAGATTCTTTGGTCTGCATCCATTGCATGCAACAAAGGAATCAAGGTTGCATAGTCTGATGTTTGTTATCCAAAGTCGGAAGGAGGGCTTGGACTTAGGCGTTTGGGAAGTTGGAACTCTACTCTTTGCTTGAAACTAGTTTGGCTTCTCTTCTCAGGGAGTGGTTCTGTTGGGGTCGCTTGGCATCACCAACATCACATTAAAGGTAGAAGCTTCTGGTCCTTTAAAGCTTTAGAGAGTGATTTTTGAAACTGGAAATCCATATTAGCGTTCCTTTGGCTCAACCGTTTGTCAAATGC
Source organism: Camelina sativa (assembly GCF_030686135.1). Taxonomy (NCBI): domain Eukaryota; kingdom Viridiplantae; phylum Streptophyta; class Magnoliopsida; order Brassicales; family Brassicaceae; genus Camelina; species Camelina sativa. Next base: position 14,172,174 of record NC_141893.1, read on the forward strand.
GACTTTAGTAATGGTGAGATTGCTAGTTTCTGGTTTGATGTTTGGTGCCCCCTAGGTCCATTAATCAATTTGGCAGGAGAGGATGGACCCACTCGTTTTGGGGTTCCTATACAATTTTCCGTCGCTGAGCTTGTGAAGGGAATATTTGGCATCAATCTCCTCCACGGTCTAGTCAGGAAAGCTGCCTCCATGTCTTCTTGGACTCGCTCCCTACTATCAATCCTTCTGTCGGACAGGACTGCTACAAGTGTGTAATTCAGAGTCAAAAGTTTCACTCTTTCCCCAATGCTAGAACATGGGATTGCATTAGGCAGAGAAGCTCTATTAAAGATTGGGCCTCCTCGATTTGGTTTAAGGGAGCCACCCCAAAGCACGCCTTTACTATGTGGATAGAACAACTGCAAAGTCTGCCAACCATGGATAGATTGTCCTCATGGGAAATTCCTACTCCCACCACTTGTTGTCTTTGTTATAGAAAAGTAGAAATATTTCTGGTATATTATAAATTTTCTAAAAATTACTCATATATTTAGTACATTGTTTGTAATTACAATTATCATCCTGGGTTAAATTTTCATTTTTAATTTTGAAAATATTTTTAAAAATACACATCAGCAAACTATTCCACGTCATACGACGGCTGAGTTGTAATGTTTCGTGGCTGACTTATAACAAAAAATAAACTAGAAGAAAACAGTTGAATTTTATTATTTAACGGCTGAGTTTTAATACTCAAAGGAAAACGAAAGGTCTCGTAGATTCATATGACGACTGAGTTATATGCTTTGTGGCTGACTTATAACAAGAAATAAACTGAAAGTTAACAGCTGAATTTTAGTACTTAATGGTTGAGTTATAATACTCAAGGGAAAACAAAAGGTCTCGTAACAAGAAATAAACTGAAAGTACACGACTGATTTATATTACTTCACAACTGAGTTATAAAATTTAAGAGAAAATGAAAGGTCTCGTAGATTCATATGATGACTGAGTTATAATGTTTCGTGGCTGACTTATAACAAGAAATAAACTGGAAGTAAACGGCTGAATTTTATTACTTGATGACTGAGTTATGATACTTAAGGAAAAAAAGAAAGGTCTCGTAGATTCATATGACGGTTGAGTTATATTGCTACTCGGCTATATATAAATAAATCAGCCAACACAAACCTTGTTCGAGAACATGTAGCTCAGCTTTAGTAGATGGCTGAACGTGTTCAATCTGTAGTCATCGAGAACCGACTTCACAAGCTTGTCCTGCGTTGTTTCCGTATCTATCTACACAACTCTACACCCTCTATCGTCGATGTTAAATATATATTTGTGTATTACTGGAAATAACAATTACCGAAATTGGATCCATGAACGAAAATGAAGAAGAATGAGGAAAATGAAGTTATGGATATCTCTGTTGATGTGAAGAACAAGGTGAAGAACATGTAAATCCATCACTTTTGAACCAGGTGAAGAACAAGGGTCAAAAAAAGGCGTTTCGTATTTCGTTAGAAGATGATGACATGGAATGATGCGTCCGAAGTGCCAAGTGCCAAAACGAACATGTAAATCAGCCTAATTAATTCAGCCATCAAACAAATTATAACTCAATCGCAATATGAATACTATTACAATAATTAAAAAACAAAAAAATGGCTGCTAAACTCAGTCTCTTAATGTCATAACTCAACTGAAAATCTGTAACTCAATCGTAAGATTTAATAAGTCAGCTGTAACTGAATGATATTCTAGTAATTAATCTTTTGCTACTAAGTCAGTCGTAAAATTTCCGAGTTTTCCGATAAGTCAGCTCATGACGGCTGAGTTATGTCAGCTAATCATAACTCAGCCGTAACGACATCTCATAAGTAAGCCGTTGTTAATAACTTATCCAGACGGAAAAAGTTAATTCAGCTATGTCAAAGTATTAATTCGGCCAAAATTTTGACAATTCAACCATCCGGTCAAAATTCAGATGTACTTATGGCTGAGTTATGCTCGTAATTCAGCTATTTTCTCATAACTCAGACAGATTTCATTAAGTCAGCCTTAACTACAGGTTGAGTTATGCTTATAAGTCAGCCATTTTCCATAAATCTGCCATAACATACCTTAACTCAGCCGTCATTACCGCTGTAGTGCTTTAGGCCTGAGTTATTTGATATTGCAATAGCATTCTTTGTAATTACGTTTTTTCCTATAACGTGTAACAAAGGTACGCTGAGTATAGAAAAAACATCTCTAAATCATAACTTTATATATATATATATATATATATAAAATTCAAGTTTTTACCACGCAATATACCAAAATATAGGCATGTAAGTGACATATACTCGAATCTTTAAGCACATATATTCAAAACGTTGCTCAACTTGACTGCTCGAGTTTCACATGTGCCAATTTTTTTGTTTTTAGGCACTTAAACTCTGGTGGAAGAATGTTCCTCTTATCCAACATCCGAGATACTCGAACCCATCATACAAAGAGGAGTCAGAGAAATGTGATCAAGAATTTCGTTGATGCGGGTTAGATGGGTCAAATGCGGACAATTGTAGTAGTAGTAGTTTCTGAGTAGGTCTGGGCAAAATACCCGACCCGAAATACTTGTATTGGAACCGAACCGAAAAAAATCCGGTTCGGATCGGGGGTGGATCTATACAGTATATTAGTTAGATTTTGAAAGCATATACTTTTGGTTATCGGTTCGGATCGGGTAATATCCGATACCTAATTAGTACCCATATATATCCAAACCTATGTCTATATCTACGTATATAGCTAAGAAGAATCGTGTGTTGATCAGTTCTTCTCCACTTCCTATATCTGCGGGAGAAATTTTTTTCTTTATAAATTCTGCAATTTACAATCTCTCAACCTGGATTCTCTAATTTCTTCTCTTCATCTCTGGGCTCTCCGCTTTCTGAGACGTCTAAGAATCATTCAAAGGTAAGTCTCTTTTATCTTGATGATTGGTTTAAAATTTGGAGTTTAGTACTTTAGTTCATCGATTGATTGTTAGAAGAATTTGCATCTGTTGGTTTAGTTCATTGATTGATTGTTAGACTGTATATAAGAATCTCGATGTGTTAGTTTAGTTCATCGATTAATAGATTGATTCTTAGAGTTAGAGTATTAGATGCTTTGGGTCTCTGTTTCTTGTAATGAGGATATTGATAACATGATGGAAGAGTTTGATAAGTTGGTGGAGAATGTGTTTAGATGGGTCTTCTTCTGCCAAGTTGAGAGTGTTTTTGTTTAATGCTGCTCCATTTGAGGTTGATGATTCTTTTGGAGTATCATATCACTTTCCAAAACTTTTTTCTTTTCTTCAGGAGGTATTATTATTTGTTCAGTCGGTTGAAGCTCAGTTTCGTGTTGTTAGAGAATGTGTTTGTTTTATCAATGGCGATCGATTTGAAGCTCTTCTTCATCAATTTTGACTTCCTCGTTTGTAGTTTCTGTATCAGATGCTTTAGTTAGTTAGTCGGTTTGTTTGCAATCGATTTCAAAATTTGTGCATCATCTCTTAGATTCGTAGCTTTGATTTTTAAAATTCGAATTCAAATGTCGATTGCAACAAGACTTGTTCCTCCTGATCCATGTTCGTCTACTTATTTTGTACCAATAAATCTTCCATTTGATCAGTTTCATTCTTCTCAGCTAGAGACTGTTTCAGTTTCAGAGAACGCAATATGTTTGTTTATTAGTCTTTATTTAGTCTTTGTTTATTAGTCTTTGTTTCAGAGAACACAATAGTGTTAGCTTATTAGTCTTTGTTTAGTCTCTGTTTTAACATATCACTCATTCTTTTTTCTATTTTGTAGATGGATTCTTCACCATTGCCAAACTAAGAAAATGAAGAAGCCGAAGAAGAGTTGATATCACCTGCTACTAATCGAGGCAAAAGAAAAGATGTTCCAGAAGGGAGTGGAGCAACTTCTAAACCACCTAAGCAACCTAAAGAAGGAGCTACAAGGTCTCCTGTCTGGAAACACTTCACGAGAGTAAAGGAGCTGAAGGACAAATGTAAGTGTAATCATTGTCAAATAATATTGGGATGTGCATTAGCTTCTGAGACTTCAAACTTGAAGAAACATCTGGATTTGACTTGCAAGCAATATAATGCATGGGAGCAGAGGCAATCTCAACATATTATTAAGGAAGATGGAAATCATGAAAACTGGAAAGTTTCTGAAGAAGTTTTCAGAGAGGCTTCTAATGAGATGCTTATGTTGGCAGAGTTGCCACTAGCATTTGTTGAAGGATTAGCTTGGAGACACTTTTGCAGTAAGATGCATCTCTTTAAGCCTCATTCAAGAAAAACTGCTACTAGAGACATTGTTGAAATGTTTGTAAGAAGGAAAGCAGCTCTCAAGAAGTGGATTGCAGGGTAAAGTAACAACCATTCGTAATGCTATTCAGTGTGTGAGGCCTAATACTAAAAGATGTGATTCATTTGAGCAAAAGGTTGTAACTGGTAAGATGACTAGAGGGAGTTTGCCTTTGGATATCAAAACAAAGTGGAACTCAACCTACTTGATGCTGTCAAGAGCCTTGAAGTTTAAATTGGCATTTGATAAGATGGAAATGGAGGACAAGTTATACAATGAATTCTTTCTAGAAGTAGTGGATGGTGAAAAAAGGATTGGGCTGCCTTGTTTTACTGATTGGAATGATGTGGAGAGGTTAGTAAAGTTTCTAGCAATCTTTTACAAATCCACTTTGGTTATGACTGCATCTACTAGTGTTGCCTCTTACAAATGCTATGGTGAGATAGTAACTACAGAGAAGAGTCTGATGGCCTTGAGTAATAGTTTAGACAAGGAATTGAGAGCAAAAGCTGATGATATGATAGCTAAGTTTGAAAAGTATTGGGATGGAATGAAGCATATAAATAAAATGTTGATTGTTGCTAGTGTCTTTGATCCAAGGAAGAAAATGCAGTTTGCTAATATGTGCTTTGGAAAGCTTTATGGTAAAGAGAGTCTAGATGTAGCAGAGATGAGTCACTGATGTTTTGAAAGCTCCGTTTAAGGAGTATAGTGCAGTTCATTACAAGGGGACCAAACAGACAGTTATCACAGTCAAATCCGACATAACAGTTGGTGGCCAAGAATACAATGATGCAAGTCATACCAATGATTTAAAGGATGATGATGGTGGGTATGAAGTGCCATAGTCGATGGATTGTGCTTATCAAGAGATGGTTGATGAAATTGGAGTCACAGATCCGAGAGATGAGTTAGACATTTATCTGAAAGAAAAAGTGGAGAATCCTAAAACGATTATGGGAACAGAATGGTCTGTATTGTAATGGAGGAAAGTGAACAATAGTAAGTATCCAGTTTTAGCAGAAATATCTAAAGATGTGTTAGCAATGGAGGTTTCTTCTGTTGCATCTGAAAGTGCATTTTTAGCACTAGTGGTCGTATCATAGAGCCACAAAGGAGCTGTTTAAGTCATTATATGGTTGAAGTCTTGATGTGCACAGAGCAGTGGTTGAAGTGTGAGCTGAATTCAATTGACAAAACAGTTACAAATACACAACTTCTTGCTGATGTTGAAATGTTTGATAATCTTCAGAGAGGTAACGATCTTTTGCTAAATTATTTTTCGTCAATCTTGAGTATCGTTTTAACATTCATGTTTTTGTTATTCACTTGATAATTTCCAGAGTTTGGTGGTGATGTTGACTCAAGCTAGAATCATATTTGGAATTATCGGATATAAGGTAATTTCATGGTCTTTTGTTGCTTGTTACTTGTTAGTACACTACTACAGTTAGTAACAACCTTATTTGCTTTTGGAATAGAGAAACGGTGAAGACGTCTACGATTCTTGATTCTTGATGTTAGTACTCTTCTTTGATTCTTGATGTTTCTTTCAATTTTCTGAAGACCTACTTCAAGCTTTTATAAGACTTTTGAATTTGGTTTTGGATGTTACTACTCTAGTCTCTACTACTTGTTTATGTTTTGGATTATGTTTTGGATTAGTCTCTTTAGTTTCTGAAATTTCTAGACATGTTACTAATCTTGTTTCTACTGGATTCTTCGTGTGCTTATTACATCAAATGATCTTTTGTTTAAAGTCTCAACATCACGAGAGGTCTAGGACCAAATTAAATGGAGAAACAATGCTACCTCACTAAGATGTCCTTGTTGTTTACTATTCTTTCCATTGGTTTGTTGTCGAGTCATTAAATGTACATTTCTCTGTTTTTAACCTAGTAAATTGGTTATACTTGACAGAGTAAATTGCTTATATTTCGGTAACATTTCTCTGTTTTTATGAATAGAGAGACAAAGTAAATTGGTTACATTTCTCTGTACATTTCGGGTATATTTCGGTATTCCAAAAGAATACCCGAACTAAACCGAACCCGAAAAAACCTTGAACTGAGATTTCCTTAATACTTATATAGTTATATGATTCCATAAATTATAAACTTGAAATACCCGAAACCCGAATTACCCGAACCAATACCAAATGACCACCACTATTTCGGAGGATGTCGCTTTGCGTGGCGAGATACTAATTGGCCTTGGTCATGAATACATACATTACATACACTGTTTATGTGTGTTCTCTTTTCTGGAAATGTTCAAAACACTGAATTCACACTAACCTTTTCTTCACAGTTCACACCTTAAAAATGACAACAAATTGTGTTCTTTCACATCCTGAAATATGAAAAAAATTGTTTTTAAAAACCCATTTTTTTGGTCTTTGCTCAATGAGTAAGATTTTTTCAAGGCCTTATTTGTAATATGTTTTGTTCGAGATCGTTCGTTGGAATCACCAAATTTCTCTTTTGATTTAGGGGGTAGCAGAGCAGATCACCAGAGATTGGAATTTACGATCATTCATCGAATGGTAGGATTGGTATATAAATCATTTGAAAATCTCTCGTCTCAAGTTTGAGTTGACTTGTTTAGACTTTGGTTTTTCTAAAAACAATTGAGAACCTTGTTGATAGATAGAAACTAAACTTTGCCATTATTCATTGATTTGTTTGGTATTACTTTCCATCTCCTAAAATCCCAATCTTTGTGTTTTACAATCTGCTAAAATAAATCTGCAGTTTTAAGTATATATATCGATGGTTTTATTTTAACCATATCGATTATGATAATCTTTGATAACTAGTACTTTGATAGAGAGAATTTCTTTAATGAGTTTTTTGTTAAAGTAATAGATTTGTGGGGAAGCTTGTCTCATTCATTAGACATAATAGAATATATATAGGGATACAACTTGGTGAACAAGTATTAGGTTTTAATCTAATGGATTTTTAATGGGCTTCTAATGGGCATCCACTAATCATACATAACACTCCCCCTTGAATGTTCATTGTAAAAATGTAGTTCCAAAAGCGCATGTGAGGTGCTGCCTCGTTAAAAACATTACCATGAAAACCCAGTGGAAAAAATCATGGTTAAGGGAAAAAGAGTGCAACGCGCTTTTACTCCCCCTCTTGAGTACATCATTTGAAATCTTCAAAATGACGCAATTCAATATGATGAACTAACTCCTTGAAAGTAGTGGCTTGAAGCGTCTTGGTAAATATGTGCTCCAAATCTTCACTTGAACTATAGTACACATGCATCGCCATTCTTCAATTGGTAATGGACCTCACAAATGACTCATCTTTGTCATTATCTTCGTCTCTCACAATCTCATCAATGTATGTCAAAGACTTTGAAGATGATAGTCTTTCACCATTGGGATCATAATATTCCTTTTCAAGTGTTTATCTTTCACGTGTTCTTTTGTTGTCTCGTTAAAAACCTTTCATGCAAAAATCCAGTGGGATAAAAACCATGATAAGGAAAAAAGAGTACAACCATGCACATAATCATATTTCTCCCCTTAAAAGCATCATCTTCAGGTTATACATTATGATAATATATATCATACTTTCTGAATTGCTATAAACAGCGCTTTCAGGTACAAACTCATATGATCATCATATATTCTCCTGGGTCATTGAACCCCTTTCATATAGAAGATCTATTTGAACTTTAAGCCCAAATCTTCTTTTACATACAATCTTCCAAACAATCATCTTATACATAAGATTTATTTGTATGCTTCTCGTAAAACTTTCTCTTTTAACTCTTCTATCTTAGTATGGTACTACAAGACCATTAATCTATGTAAAAAGATGTAAGCATCCTGAGATAACATCTCTTTCATTAGATGTCAAATCTGTAACATCAAAAAATTTCATGAAAGATCAGATCTTATACAATCCGGTTTCTCCATCTTTCAGGAGTAATATTTCATCATTGATCATTTCTCTATATATTCCTTGGTATGTGAAATATGTACCGGAGACCGGATAAAATTTTCATTATCAACATATTCGCACTTGTTCTTCTACATTTCTTTTAACAAGAACCACTTGTAACTTTGTAAGTGCTGAAAAGACAAGAGACATATTTAATTTTTCTTTTACCTAGGTTCAGCAAAGGCCTATGTCCTCAAACTTTCTTGAAAATACTTCTTGAACACAATTACAATTAGTGTTCAATCTCGGATTCACACAACCCTAAGATTTTCACTTAGCTTGTTCCCGATTTGTTTTCAACTTATTATGAGATTCCTAAGATCAACAACAATGATCTACACCCAGGTTACTCTCATAGAGGTAATCTCTCACCCTTATCTCTCCAAAGGTGTCAAAAGGCATCAAGACTTTTTTTTGCTTTTACAATATTCTCGAGAACTATAAAGTATTGCTTCTAGCAATATAATTA